>NC_088243.1:62965037-62985037 GCF_036934945.1 Oncorhynchus masou masou | reverse complement strand
AGAGGAGAGGAGTGGGTGAGGTGGGGAGAGGAGAGGAGAGGAGAGGAAAGGAGACGTGACATAAGGAGAACAGAGAAGAGGAGTGGGTGAGGTGGGGAGAGGAGAGGAGAGGAGAGGAGAGGAGAGGAGAGGAGTGGGTGAGGTGGGGAGAGGAGAGGAGAGGAGAGGAAAGGAGACGTGACATAAGGAGAACAGAGAAGAGGAGTGGGTGAGGTGGGGAGAGGAGAGGAGAGGAGAGGAGAGGAGTGGGTGAGGTGGGGAGAGGAGAGGAGAGGAGAGGAAAGGAGACGTGACATAAGGAGAACAGAGAAGAGGAGTGGGTGAGGTGGGGAGAGGAGAGGAGAGGAGAGGAGAGGAGAGGAGTGGGTGAGGTGGGGAGAGGAGAGGAGAGGAGAGGAAAGGAGACGTGACATAAGGAGAACAGAGAAGAGGAGTGGGTGAGGTGGGGAGAGGAGAGGAGAGGAGGGAGAGGAGAGGGAGAGGAGAGGAGAGGAGAGGAGAGGAGAGGAGAGGAGAGGAGAGGAGAGGAGAGGAGAGGAGAGGAGAGGAGAGGAGAGGAGAGGAAAGGAGACGTGACGTGACGTAAGGAGGACAGAGAAGAGGAGTGGGTGAGGTGGGGAGAGGAGAGGAGATGAAAGGAGACGTGACGTAAGGAGGACAGAGAAGAGGTGTGGGTGAGGTGGGGAGAGCTGGGTTGGTTGTTGTTTCCAGGGCTCTGGGGATGAGAGCTGGTGTTGTGGGAGCCTCTGCTGGAGGTCTCTGGGGTATTACAATGAGGAGGGGCCTCTGTCTGCCTGTCTGGTGCCTGATTGGTTCCTACAACACATGTAGCCTTTTCCTTGTGTAAAAAAAAAGTTTAAGTTGATCAAAAACGCTGTCAAACGAAATGTGCAGTGCTGTGGTGAACATGGCCGGGAATAACTTTTTTTCTTATCATATAATAATTTAACTATTCCCTCACCGTTAGCCCTGTGTTCACTGTTTGACAGTGGAAGAGTGTGTGAGGATGCTCTTCTCCCTTTCTGTCCCCCATTTCCCACGACAAAATATGACCTCAGGAAAAAGGATCCAAGTAAAGTCGAATCAGTCCGAGGAATTACCATCTGTCCAAATGGGCAGGCCTGAGTTACAGAGTGAGGAAGGGGTGTGTGATAACTTCATGGATTCTCTTCTGAATATATACATCAATGGAAATTGGATTCACTAATATACTGGTTGATTTTTTTTTTCTATGTGGACACGTTTTAAATAAAGAGCATGCGTGTGCGTGTGTGTTTGTGTATGTGTGTTCATACATGTGCCTGTGTGTGAGAGTGTACCTTAATAGAGTTTCACATCTATCTGAGATCCACCACGCCAGACTGCCCTTCCTCTGTGCCTACCTGCCCACCCCAACACTCCTACTGACCCCACAGCTATCCTGCTGACACACACCCACCTGCCCACCCCAACACTCCTACTGACCCCACAGCTATCCTGCTGACACACACCCACCTGCCCACCCCAACACTCCTACTGACCTCACAGCTATCCTGCAGACACACACCCACCTGCCCACCCCAACACTCCTACTGACCTCACAGCTATCCTGCAGACACACACCCACCTGCCCACCCCAACAATCCTATTCTGCAGGCACACAGTCACACAGACACACACAGTCACACAGACACCACAACACTCCTACTGACCCCACAGCTATCATGCAGACAGACAGACAGACAGACACCCCAACAGTCCTACTGACCCCACAGCTATCCTGCAGACAGACAGACACCCCAAAACTCCTACTGACCCCACAGCTATCCTGCAGACAGACAGACACCCCAACAGTCCTACTGACCCCACAGCTATCCTGCAGACACACACACACCTGCCCATCCCAACACTCCTACTGACCCCACAGCTATCCTGCAGACAGATAGACACCCCAACACTCCTTCTGACCCCACAGCTATCCTGCAGGCACACAGACACACAGTCACACAGATACACAGTCACACAGACACACAGACACCGCCGCCCCCACCACAAAAAAAGCAATAAAGCTCTCGTCAATCTCCACCCCACCCCCAGCTCTACACCCAAACCCTGTCCCCTGTCCCTATCCACTGAGAGAGGGCACAATCTGTCACACCTTGGCACTGCCAACCGCCATACCCCCATGAGGAGTGTATCTCGGACCCCTCCTCCCCTCCTCTCATCCTCTCTCCTCTTATCGTCTCTCCTCTCCTCTCCCCCTCTGGCATGTGCTCGCTTCATTAATCTCCATTATAAAACAGAAGTTAGTTAATGTGTCTGAGGCTTGGCGGCTGCAACACCCTGCCTGCCACAGGGATCTTTGGCAACCCCCTCCCGCCCGATGCCTCAAACCCACACACATAGAGACACACATAGAGACACACATTCCTGCCTCTACACACTGGTGTGTGTGTGTTTGCTACAGTCGGTCTCTCCTTTTTTCATTAGGCAATGACAGACACAACAGCCTTCTCAAGGTAACGACACCTTCGAGGCCTTACTGCTCGTTGGTGCTACTCTGCTTCGGTTTGCGTGTTTTTTGTGTGTTTTTGTGTGTTTTTATGTGTTTTTGTGTGTGTGTGTGTGTGTGTGTGTGTGTGTGTGTGTGTGCGTGCGTGCGTGCGTGCGTGCGTGCGTGCGTGCGTGTGTGCGTGCGTGTGTGCGTGCGTATGTGCGTTCAATTGTTTGAAGTGTGTGGCCAGTTTCTGATGTGAAGAACAACCCCCTAAATAACCCCAATCTTGAAAACAAATGCAAAGAAAAGACTCTTGGAGGACATTCTCCAGAGTATTACCGCAGAATAAATGAAGCACTTCGTTATGTACAGAAATTCCTCAGCTCACTAATCTACAATGGATTTAGCTAATTAAATCCAGACAATAACAACAATTAGATAACCAACTAAGAACATGCTGCCTGTTCTGAGAACCTTTAGATAACCAATTAAGAACAGGCTGCCTTTTCTGAGAACCTTTAGATGACCAATTAAGAACAGGCCATATGTTCTGAGAACCTTTAGATAACCAATTAAGAACAGGCCATATGTTCTGAGAACCTTTAGATAACCAATTAAGAACAGGCCATCTGTTCTGAGAACCTTTAGATAACCAATTAAGAACAGGCCATCTGTTCTGAGAACCTTTAGATAACCAACTAAGAACAGGCCATCTGTTCTGAGAACCTAATTTCATGTCATGTTACTTGACTTGGACCATTGAAAATATATCACAGAATTTGTGACATAACAGTGAGGGTTATCTATGCCTGGGTCATGTGGTCCTGTAGCTGTTGGGGCGGGGGTGGGAGGCATGTGTGTGGACGTGAGAGATGGGCCTTGCACTGCCTTGTTGTGAACCACACACACATACACCCACACACACACACACATATCCACATTCACACTCATAACCCCCCCCCCCCCTTCCCTGACACACACATACACCCCACCCTCCCAACACCCATATACCCACACATGCACACACACCCCTCCCTATAGCGACAAGGAGAGACAACGCCATTGGATTCCTGTCAGCGCAAGTGCCGGCAATCAGAGCGCGGGTGCTTTAACGCCGCTGAAAGCTCAGCCCCAATCAATACGGTAATGCACTGCCTCCCAGTTATCATCATAATCTCTTATCACTGGCCCACACCTCTGAGGGGAGAGAGGGGGACGGAGGGAGGGATGGAAGGATGCAGGGATAGAGGGATGGAGGGATAGAGGGGGGATGGATGGAGAGATAAAGGGATGGAGGGATGGTGGGATAGAAGCAGCGTGACGGCTCATTCAATAATCACCTCAGCCAATGATCTGAAAGATTGAGGAGATGAAGATACTACAGACGTTTCAATGGTGTGTAAAATGCTGGTTTAGTGCTAATACAAAGTGTGAGTGTCACTTGAATTCAATATAAGGGTAGTATCTTGATCCTTGAAATTACCCATTTGCAATATGAATAAACATCAAACATGGAATATGCAAGGGTGGAAAGATTCACTACATACTCTAGTAGAGAGAGAGAGAGAGAGAGAGAGAGAGAGAGAGAGAGAGAGAGAGAGAGAGAGAGAGAGCACCTCACCACCATGAAGGGGGAAGGAGAGGGGACTTGACGGAGGACAGGAGGGAAAGAAAGGAGAATTCTCTCCTCCATCCTCAGTGGGTCAACTGCCAGGACGGGATGAGAAGTTGGCCCTACAAGAGACTCCCTCCCTATGTGTGAGCAGGAAGAGTCTGTTCCCAGCCTCTATCCTGGAAGCCTCTACACTGATGTCTTTAAAGCCCTTTCTACCTTACACCAGGGGAAAAACAGGTTTTAGCTCGTGTATGTCTCTCTTTTATGACTTCAGACAGAGGTGGAAATCATTTCATCCACCATGCTCCATGCTCTCATCTGTATCCAGGCCAAGAGGAAAAGGCACATACAGTATTCTGGAGCGACAGACCACACATCTAGAGAGTGAACGTCTCTTTAGGGTACTTCAGAGCTCCAGGTGGAATAACTCACAAGAAGAACGATATGAAAGAGCAGGAATTATAGAATATCCTAAACTGACTGGGGTCATCTTCAAGTCAGGTCGATTGAGGAAATGAATTCCAATTTGACTCATGAGTTTGAAAATGCCTGTCATTTTCTATGAGGATTTTTTTCTCTCCAATTCATGACTTGGGGCAGCAGGTAGCCTAGTAGTTAGAGTGTTGGGCCAGTAACCGAAAGGTTGCTTGGTCAAATCCACAAGTTGCCAAGGTAAAACTCTGTTGTTCTGCCCCTGAACAAGGCAGTTAACCTACTGTTCCTAGGCCGTCATTGAAAATAAGAATTTGTTCTTCACTGTCTTGCCCAGTTAAGCAAAGGTTAAATAAAAAAATTTAAAAACACACTTGAACTTCTGTATCTATAAATTGAATTACAATTCATAACCTATCAACTGGAAACCCAGCCTATGTCACTTCCTCTACTTTTAATGTGCAGTACTGTATAACATTTTAGTGACAATACAAAATAGTATTTCTCTCAAGGAATTGTATGTCTTTACTATTACAGAAAGACATTAATAAGTGCCTTTTTCATGTGAAAATGTTATGGAATATGCCTTTATCATACTGCAAATAACTGCATCCTACTTATCAAACATTGGACTGAACATGAGCAAAATCTCTCCCGTAACTCTTCTACCTATCTCACCTAACCCAACCCCCCTGAGCCCCAGCCCGTGCCCCTAGCCCCCAACGCCCCAGTCCTCCTTGCGTCTGCCAGACATATTCCACCTATTTTCTTCCACTGCTTTCCAGGAGCTCAATTATGGGAGGATGGCTCCCTGGTTCCAGAGGTTCCCGGAGAAAAGGGATCAGCAGACCCGGGAGAAGAAGCCTTCCGACAGGTCCCTTAACAATGATAAATCACCCTTTGCCTGGCTCTGCACAGTCGTCCCGCAGCCACCTTGCTGCAACACAAAGGGAGCGCTATCTCTAGCTATCTCTAGCTACCCCCCCCCCCAGACGATCCCGCAGGTGAAGAAGCCGGATGTGGAGGTCCTGTGCTGGCGTGGTTACATGTGGTCTGCGGTTGTGATGCCGGTTGGATGTACTGCCAAATTCTCTAAAACAACGTTGGAGGCAGCTTATGGTAGAGAAATTAGCATTCAATGGTCTGGCAACCACTCTGGTGAACTGCACGCTCTGCCAATTGCACGCTCCCTCAAAACTTGAGAACTCTGTGGCATTGTGTTGTGTGACAAAACTGCTATTGTCCCCAGCACAAGGTGCACCTGTGTAATGATCATGCTGTTTAATGAGCTTCTTGATATGCCACACCTGTCAAGTAGATGGATTACATTGGCAAAGGAGAAATGCTCACTAACAAGGATGTAAACAAATTTGTGCACAAATTTTGAGATAAATAAGCTAATTGTGCATATGGAACATTTCTGGGATTTTTTTATTTTAACTCATGAAACCAACACTTTATATTTTTGTTCAGTGTAGATTAGAGCACAAACTAACAGCTCAGGTCCTGGACTAGATATAGGGGGTGCAGGCTTTTGTTACAGACCAGCACTAACATTGCATTGAATATAATTGCCCCATTAACCCTGGCAGTTGATTCAGGTGTAATGGCCAAACAGGCGGCAAACACATCAAGCCTAAGAGTTCATATAAGTCCAGAACATGCTTTTTCAGCCTTTAACAAATTTTGGCCGACAAGACAGCAAAATCTTCACCTCGGTTAGGTTTTTAGCTCAGTCTCCATTTGTTTGTCTGCTCTGTATCAAAACAAGCCTCCCGTATGGCCGTATCTTAGGAAAATAGGCCCTCCACATGTAATGAACGCATCACCATCCAGGTGTCTATTTAAGAGGATTCATAGGCCGTTAAACTTGCCGTGACCTGGGAATGGGTCTTCTACCGCAAAGATCCTGGACCTCGCAAATATGCTGCTGCCTCCCATGCTGAGCAATGAGGGAAGGCTAGAGCTTAAACCACATATCCTCCATAGATCTGGATGGGGAAGTGTCTGCTTGCAGCCAAGGCAGACTGGAAATGAAATTAGAGGCGAACTGATCCAGCCCCAGCCTCCGAGGTCATCAGTGACCAGTTGGCCATGCTTTAGCCCCGGTCTGCTCTGTCTGTCTATCACTGGGGCTAGGGTTCCAGCTCTGGGACCGGCTCGTTGGAGAAGTACGACTGCCAACCTCCTAATCTAATCACTCAAATGGGGTTTCTCAGCTACAAAGGAAAACATCAAAAACCAACAGCCAGTGTTTTCCCCTTTCATTATTTACATGGAATCCCACTTATTCCCACCCTTCTAGACTTGCTCTGTTGCTTCCTGCTTAAAAAAAATTATTCAATTTGACTTCAATTGGTTCCAATATCAAGTGTTGGTGCCTATTGCCTCAATGTAGCTTGGGGTAGCTTTGCTCTCTGCCTAAGAGACTCTACAAATGGTCCTGACCAACCGTTCCATCCTTCAAGAAAAGCAAAGGAGAGAGGATAACAAAGGGAGGAAATGTCAGTGCTACTGTTCCAGAGTGACCGTGTGAGTCTTTCCTGACAAGCCACATTGGGTGAGAACAATGAGGTACTTCACGAATAGCAAGCTTTTCCATGTTAGTCTTGTTGTTATTTCCTTCTGTCTAAAATGTCGAGAAAGCTAGCGGCTGAAGAGAAGACGGAGGAAAATCTATACGCTTATTGAGTTTTCTTTTGAATAAATAAATATATAACGGCTGATGGGGACATTCTCCCTCCGCCACAAATCAGGGCATCAAAGGGGCCAGACAATATATGCTTGCTAATAGTATCAATTTACAAATAAACTGGTTTTTTGGTGACTGGATCTCAGATGTCAGATTTTGATAAATGGTTTCAATTTGGCAGCTGTTTTAGACTGTCAGGCCCCATCTGATCGTATCCCCCTTTACAGCAGTTCTCTGCCCAAAACAATCTCACTCATTTAGTGGTGCACCTTTTTAGGGGGAAAATAATCTTTTCATACTAACCAGGCGGCAAACCGCCCAAGGCACCTGACGGCTGCCTATGTTCTTGGCCCTGCCTAATGTGTGTGTGCGTGTGTGCGTGCTTGCTTGCGTCTACACTGAGTTTACAAAACATTAGGAACACCTTCCAAATATTGAGTTGCACCCCCTTTTGCCCTCAGAACAGCCTCAATTCGTCAGTACTTGGACTTTACAAGGTGTCGAAAACATTCCACAAGGATGCTGGCCCATGTTGACTCCAATGCTTCCCACTTTTGTGTCAAGTTGGCTGGATGTCCTTTGGGTGGTGGGCCGTTCTTGATACACTTGGGAAACTGTTGAGAGTGAAAAACCCAGCAGCTCTGCAGTACTTGACACACTCAAACCGGTGCGCCTGGCACCTACTACCATACCCCATTCAAAGGCACTTAAATATTTTGTCTTGCCTATTCACCCTCTGAATGGCACACATACACAATCCATGTCTCAATTGTCTCAAGGCTTAAAAATCCTTCTTCAACCTGTCTCCAACCCTTAATCTAGACTGATTGAAGTGGATTTAACAAGTTACATCAATAAGGGATCATAGCTTTAACCTGGATTCACCTGGTCAGTCTATGACATGTTTTGTACACTCAGTTTATGTGTCTACACGTATGCATGGAATGAAGATATATTTGTCTAAGCAATGACTTTGCATCTGCATGTTTGTTACTACCTCAAACCTAAAAATAACAAGACCAGAAACACTGTCTCAAACTCTACAACACCAATACAACATCATATAAACACCTGTTTCCAATTGTACAAGTTATCAGAACAATGTGCCCCTTGGCATCGGAGTATGTTCCAAAGGCCAGGTCCATATTGAGTGGAACAAATGAATCCAATCTAACAGATCTGGTTTGCCCTCTATAAACTCAGATATTTGGCAGTCCGAAGTCTATATGGTTTGGGTGGTCTTTGGAGTAACAACAGGGGATGATGTACTCCTTGGTGTCCTCTGAGGCGTATCACTGACCTTAGGTAACCTCTCGGGATCTCCTGGGTGTCTGGGGATGACTTTCTGTAGCCTCTGGAAGCCGTAGTCGATGGTAGGCTCATTCAAGGCTGGAAAGAGAGAGAATTATCATGGTTAGAATATTGCTGAGTGATATCTCTACAAACAAAATGGAGTGGCTCAAACAGGCATTGCTCTTCTATAGCTTCCAATAGCACATTTTAATTGTGTTTTTTCTTTTATATTTGTACATCTGTTTGCCTATGTAGACCTTCTGAAGGCCCTATGATGACCTTATGAAGGTATTATGTCACATTCTAGAGTAGCATATCTCCCCTGCCTGGCTGTCCTGCCCTGATACAGGAGCTCGACAATGGCCTTGTGTCAGCCCATCTCTTCCACCACCGGCATGTCCCCCTCTTTATTCTACTGCTGTTTATTAAGTGTGAGACCTTCTACTCAACCTGTCCCAGTCACTCACCCTTTCACAGAGCATTCCTAACTAATTCAATTGCACCGCCCTCACTCTAAGCCCCTCACATACCCCCCTTTTTATTTCATTACCCCCCCCCCCCCCCATTTGAAAACCACACAATCTCCGTTTCGATACGAAGGGGAAAAGAGAAACACCCGGAAATGAGTTAGGGAGATAGTTCTCCATAATCAAGCCCATTAATCATAAAAGGCTGTCAAATTTGACTTTGGGGACAATTTGTCAGCCTTCTTGCCCTGTAAGGATGATTGACACACCAAATGCCAGTAAGTAGAATAGCTAGTTTGCACTAATATGCATAACCGGCGCTTTCATGAATAAGAATAAGGTGGCAGCAGCAGCGCAGGGTCTTTTCAAAGGCCCGCTGCTGTTTGTTGCGAGCAGCAAATAGATGTTATTACCATTATAACAACATTTGTTTTCTTTCCTCGGGAATGGGCACCCGCGAGCTGCTAAATCAAATTTGTTGGAGGCCCGTTTCACACCAAGGGAAGGAGAAAAGGGCTTTCAGGCTGGGGCTGGGTGGGGATGTTATCTGAAGGGTGACGGAGCCTAGACGTTCACTCTCCACACAGACTGCCATTTTGAATCTCTGCCCCTGGCCCCTGAGAGGCCTGGAATGGATTACTCTCTCATGGACGATTTCTCCCTTGTTGGGATGAAGAGGGGATAGTCTACTTTGAAACCAAACGGATGTCTTTGGATAATAAGGTATTCCTAAGGCCTCGTCAGAGCGTTAAGGCAGAGTATTGGGAAAGGGAATTTCAACACAAACAGGGAGAATTCTAAAAACAGCCATCTACCAAGAGAGTAGGACAAGTGAAAGAGAGAAGGAATGGACACACACAGGAAGAGGGAGGGAGAGAGAGAGAGAGAGAGAGAGAGAGAGAGAGAGAGAGAGAGAGAGAGAGGCAGAAAGAGAATCTCATCTCGCCGGGGAGACTGGAGGGTAGTGGAGCAGACGTCTCTCCCTCTACTGCCCCCCAGAAATTAAGACCATTACTTCCCCTTATTAAAATCCCCTAGCACTTTGACCCCAGCGCCCCATTGGCTGCCTGTAGGCCCCTGTCCTCTCAGCCAATCGATACGGCTGCCTTCTCGCAAAGAGCCTGAGTAATTGGAGAGCGCCGACGCGCTGCGTGAACCCTGACCCCCTACGCATTACACACCCCATATGAAGATAGATTGCCTGATTTAGTGTAAACATATGCTGCAATTCCAGCCATCAGTGCCACTTTCTCCATCGTAATTTGTATTGATTTTTTTCCCCCAGCCATCTTCGTGTCTTTGCGGTGTCTGACGTTTGGATTTTTTCAAAGGGGAAAGATAATGCAGTTCGGTGGGAAGAGGAGGCGAGAATACGAGTGAGGGAGAGAGAGGGAGAAAGAGAGAGAGAGGGGTCGGCGAGGTATCATTTTTTATTTATTTAACCATCCAATTATTGCCCTCGATTTCTCCCTCTCTCCATGAACGTGATCAAACAGTCGACTGGGGTCTCACTAAACAGAGCGTTGTTATTAGGTGATCACTCGACTGGGACAAAAGGGAGGGAGAGGGTGAATGGGATTTCCACTAACACACTCAACCAAGGCTGAGAGGAGTGGTGGTGAAACATGATCCCAGATCACACAACAGCACTAGGTACAGTAGATAGCACGAGGCAGAGAGCACTATGCAGATAGCACTAGGCAGATAGCACTATGCAGATAGCACTAGGAAGATAGCACTAGGTAGATAGCACTAGGTAGATAGCACTATGCAGATAGCACTAGGAAGATAGCACTAGGTAGATAGCACTAGGTAGATAGCACTAGGCAGATAGCACTAGGTAGATAGCACTAGGTAGATAGCACTAGGCAGATAGCACGAGGCAGATAGCACTATGCAGATAGCACTATGCAGATAGCACTAGGTAGATAGCACTAGGTAGATAGCACTAGGTAGATAGCACTAGGCAGATAGCACTAGGCAGATAGCACTAGGTAGATAGCACTAGGTAAATAGCACTAGGCAGATAGCACTATGCAGATAGCACTAGGTAGATAGCACTAGGTAGATAGCACTAGGCAGATAGCACTAGGAAAATAGCACTAGGCAGATAGCACTAGGCAGATAGCACTAGGCAGATAGCACTAGGTAGATAGCACTAGGTAGATAGCACTAGGCAGATAGTGCTGGTGACAGCAGAACACTATACAAGTCAGACAGAAGTTTTTGGGTTAAGGAGAATAATCTAGTCCAAATTGGAGGCTTTTAAATCAGCAGATGCTACATACATTTTGGGATTTATAAATGAAGGACATGTAAGCATTGATTCTTGAAGAATATAACTTAGAAATGCCTCATAAGCTTAGCTCAACTGTCGTACCCAATCAGATCTAAAATATAACCTTGCCTTAGGCCAATGTTTGTAAACAAAGTAAATGTAAACAAACACTATATAGCCTCATAACATGGATAAAATTCTAACTTTGATATAATGGATGGTCAGTCCTTGCATCCATAGCTCTGTCAGAGCGATTACATTTCTCTAGCCGCATCCCTCAGCTTTTAACCAAACCAAAGGGGTGGTGCCGCTTTGTTTCTACTGCAGATTGCTACCTTAAGGTCAGATAAACCATATATCTGCAATATTCAAGAATTGGCATTAGGCATGATAATGTTCATTTGATCATCACCTTAAGTGTCATGTCTTCTACCTTCATACTCTGACATCGTTCTGACAAAATGGAGGCTGCTGAATGAAGGACATCTCAAAATAATGGCTTGAAGGGAGCAAATGGAATGGCAACAAACAACTGGAAACCATATGTTTGATGTATGTGATACTATTCCACTGATTCTGCTCCCGCCATTACCACAAGCCTGTTCTCCCCGATTAAGCTGCCTCCAATCTCCTGTGTTCTGACTTCACTATATGCAAAATGCCACTTTTGTTTGTTGGGAGTATTGTTGCAAGTTGCAAAGCTTTATTTTGAATACAAACAGTGTAGCTATTCCCTCCGCAAGGCAATAAAACAAGCTAAGCGTCAGTATAGAGACAAAGTAGAGTCGCAATTCAACAGCTCAGATTTGAGACATATGTGGCAGGGTCTACAGTCAATCACGGATTACAAAAAGAAAACCAGCCCTGTCGCGAACACGGATGTCTTGCTCCCAGACAAACTATGCCAACGCGAGTAAAACATTTAAACATGTGAACCGACGCAAGGCTGCCAGCCCAGACGGCATTCCTGGTCGCGTCCTCAGAGCATGCGCAGACCTGCTGGCTGGTGTGTTTACGGACATATTCAATCAATCCCTGTCCCAGTCGGCTGTTCCCACATGCTTCAAGAGGGCCACCATTGTTCCTGTTCCCAAGAAAGCTAAGGTAACTGAGCTAAACGACTATCACCCCGTAGCACTCCCTTCTGTCATCATGAAGTGCTTTGAGAGACTAGTCAAGGATCATATCACCTCCACGCTACCTGACACCCTAGACCCACTCTAATTTGCTTACCTCCCCAATAGGTCCACAGACGGCGTAATATCAATCACACTGCACTCTGCCCTAACCCATCTGGACAAGAGGAATACCTATGTAAGAATGCTGTTCATCGATTACAGCTCAGCATTTAACACCATAGTACCCTCCAAACTCGTCATTAAGCTCGAGACCCTGAGTCTCGACCACTCCCTGTGCAACTGGGTCCTGGACTTTCTGACGGGCCGCCCCCAGGTGGTGAGGGTAGGAAACAACACCTCCACCCTGCTGATCCTCAACACTGGGGCCCCACAAGGGTGCGTTCTCAGCTCTATCATGTACTCCCTGTTCACCCATGACTGCGTGGCCATGCACGCCTCCAACTCAATCATCAAGTTTGCAGACGACACTACAGTGGTAGGCTTGATTACCAACAACGACGAAATGGCCTACAGGGAGGAGGTGAGGACCCTCGGAGTGTGGTGTCAGGAAAATAACCTCACACTCAATGTCAACAAAACAAAGGAGATGAAACAGCAGAGGAAACAGCAGAGGGAGCAGCCCCCTTTCCACATCGACGGGACAGTAGTGGAGAAGGTGGAAGGATTTAAGTTCCTCGGCATACACATCACGGACAAACTGAAATGGTCCACCCACACAGACAGCGTGGTGGAGAAGGCGCAACAGTGCCTCTTCAACCTCAGGAGGCTGAAGAAATTTGGCTTGTCACCAAAAACACTCACAAGCTTTTACAGATGCACAATCGAGAGCATCCTGTCACTATCTTCCAGAAGGCGAGGTCAGTACAGGTGTATCAAAGCTGGGACCGAGAGAAAGAAAAACAGCTTCTATCTCAAGGCCATCAGACTGTTAAACAGCCATCACTAACATTGAGTGGCTGCTGCCAACATACTGACTGAAATCTCTAGCCACTTTAATAATTACAAATTGGATGTAATAAATGTATCACTAGTCACTTTAAACAATGTCACTTTATATACAGCATTTCAAGGTCCTGGAATGGCCTAGCCAGTCTCCAGATCTCAACCCCATAGAAAATCTTTGGAGGGAGTTGAAAGTCCGTGTTGCCCAGCAACAGCCCCAAAACATCACTGCTCTAGAGGAGATCTGCACGGAGGAATGGGCCAAAATACCAGCAACAGTGTGTGAAAACCTTGTGAAGACTTACAGAAAACGTTTGACCTCTGTCATTGCCAACAAAGGGTATATAACAAAGTATTGAGATAAACTTTTGTTATTGACCAAGTACTTATTTTCCACCATAATTTGCAAATAAATTCATTAAAAATCCTACAATGTGATTTTCTGGATTTTTTTCTCATTTTGTCTGTCATAGTTGAAGTGAACCTATGATGAAAATTACAGGCCTCTCTCATCTTTTTAAGTGGGAGAACTTGCACAATTAGTGGCTGACCAAATACTTTTTTGCCCCACTGTAATGTTTACATACCCTACATTACTCATCTCATATGTATATACTGTACTCTATACCATCTACTGCATCTTGCCTATGCTGTTTAACCATCTCTCATCTATATATTTATATGTACATGTTCTTATTCATTCCTTTACACTTGTGTGTGTATAAGGTAGTTGTTGTGAAATTGTTAGATTACTTGTTAGATATTACTGCACGGTTGGAACTAGAAGCACAAGCATTTCGCTACACTTGCATTAACATCCGCTAACCATGTGTATGTGACCAATAAAATTTGATTTGATTTGATTTGCAAAAAATAAATTCCCATTTTATCTTAAAATTGTAATATATCATCTTTCAATCCATGTGACAAACCTCCACACATTGAGCCAGATGTCCTAACCTATTTCTAGAGGTTTAGGAGGAGGATATCTAAAGCTCCCTCAAAATCAATTCCCATGTTGCTCTCTGTCTTATTTCAAACAGCTCTGCTTTCCAAAGGACCCAAATGACTTCAGTTGGCAGGAGCAAGAGGTTTAGTCAGAGTTAAAACAGTGTACCTCTATAAGGTCGACGTGATCAGAGGGGATGCTTACCTAAAACCCCCCGAACCTAACAAATATGGAAAACATGGTAAAGTAAAACTGGGCCAATATTCTTAAATACCTTCCTTTCCTTTGTTGCTACTGGGGTATTGGATAGGTGTTCAACTACAGAACTTTCACTAATAAAGTCCTTTCAGATTGGTCGTCTCGAATAGGAAGTCAGTTAATATTATTGGAACGTAGCCATTGTCTCACTGCTCTTTTACAATCAGTCTCACGGGTGGTAGGGACTAAGGCTCCCAAGCTTTAAAATGTTTGCATGCTCAAATGGGACCTTGGCAGAATATATATATACATTCATTCAGCATATGTTTACATCCTCATTCTCCAATGTGTTTACATCTATTTATGTACTTTTCCTCACCGCCGCTGCCCTTCCAAACACTTAAGTGGCTTCTGCTTTTCTACTTGGCTTCTAGCTGATTCTGTACATATTTACCAGATATTGCTGATGGATGGAATATGCACTTTGGGAGTCCTTTTTCTTCATCTTGCACAGTCATGTCCCCGATGAGGATCATCCCGAAACCCATAAATCTCCACTATCCTCCTCCACCACACTCAGCTCATAGGCTCTCCGTGAATTTTCCTTCATTGCACTTATCATTTCAAATTCCATATGAAATATACCATCAAGGCCCAAGCCCACGTCCAACGCCCGACTGACAGAACAGGGGATACGGGGGATTTGGAGCGGCTTGCATCCCAGAGCAGCATGGGCTTCATCTTTATTCATGTTATGAATGACGCAGGTCATCGCTGTATCTACAGGTGTGTGTATCAGATCATTTCCTCTCTTCCTTCTGGGGGAAGAAATTGTCAGACGCACAACAGTGTGAGCAGAAGGACTCATCTGACTCTGCTAAGTGTAGCCTGCTGGGGGTTGTGTAGCCTGATGGGGGTTGTGTAGCTTGCTGGGGGTTCGGTAGCTTGCTGGGGGTTGTGGAGCCTGCTGGGGGTTGTGTAGCCTGCTGGGGGTTGTGTAGCCTGCTGGGGGTTGTGTAGTCTGCTGGGTGTTGTGTAGCCTGCTGTGGGTTGTGTAGCCTGCTGTGGGTTGTGTAGCCTGCTGGGGGTTGTGTAGCCTGCTGGGGGTTGTGTAGCCTGCTGGGGGTTGTGTAGCCTGCTGTGGGTTGTGGAGCCTGCTGGGTGTTGTGTAGCCTGCTGGGGGTTGTGTAGCCTGCTGGGGGTTGTGGAGCCTGCTGGGGGTTGTGGAGCCTACTGGGTGTTGTGTAGCCTGCTGTGGGTTGTGTAGCTTGCTGGGTGTTGTGTAGCCTGCTGGGGGTTGTGGAGCCTGCTGGGTGTTGTGTAGTCTGCTGGAGGTTGTGTAGCCTGCTGGGCGTTGTGTAGACTGCTGGGGGTTATGGAGCCTGCTGTGGGTTGTGTAGCCTGCTGTGGGTTGTGGAGCACCGACCTGTTGACAAGCATCTAAAGCCCACTGCTACACACATGCACTATGCTATTGATTTACCCCTTTCATCCCTCTCTCTCACTCTCTTTTATTTGTCCCTCATTCAAAATAAGATGAAATTGTGACACACATGCATACAAACATACAATGCAAAACATCCAGTCTGACTTGCTATACAGTATTTTTTGTCAGCGTAAACATTTATCCATCAGCATCTACACTGCATTGTACATACTGTACAACAAACTCAATACATAGACCTACAGTACACACCATTCCCCCCCAACACACACACACACACACACACACATGCACACACACACACACGCACACACGCACACACACACGCACACACACGCACACACACCCATCACAGTGAAAGCATAGAAAATAAATTCCAAGCAAAAGGCTTGATCAATCACCCGGGCCCGCCACTCCAACACTCCGACCTCCCCCACCTTGCGATCGATGCTCATAGAAATTTCATGAACTTTAAACTGTGATTGACAGACAGACAGACGGGCCCCAGACAGACATGGCATACTGGCCTCTTTAAAGTGGTGAGCCACCAGGGAAGATGAAGGGGCCTCGTCCCGCCTGTTCCCTCCCCAAACACACACTTTTAATTAAGACTAAAACACTTTGGCGTTATGGCAACATTTAGCCAGACTGATGTACTCTCTATGGCTCCTATGACCTCTACTTGCCCCTGTCTGACACCACTCCAGACCACTAAGCCCTGTCTGACACCACACTAGACCACTAACGTCTCTGACACCATTCTAGACCTCTAACCTCTGCCTGACACCACACTAGACCACTGACCCCTATCTGACTCCACACTAGACCACTAATTCCTGTCTGACACCACTCTAGACCACTAACCCCTATCTGACACCACTCTAGACCACTAACCCCTATCTGACACCACACTAGACCACTAATTCCTGTCTGACACCACTCTAGACCACTAACCCCTATCTGACACCACTCTAGACCACTAAGCCCTGTCTGACATCACACTAAACCACTAGCCCCTGTCTGACACCACACTAAACCACTAACCCCTGTCTGACACCACACTAGACCACTAACCCCTGTCTGACACCACACTAGACCACTAACCTCTGTTTGACAACACACTAGACTACTAACCCCTGTCTGACACCGCACTAGACTGCTAACCCCTGTCCAACACCACACTAGACCACTTACCGCTGTCTGACACCACACTAGACCACTAGCCCTTGTCTGACACCACACTAGACCACTAACCCCTGTCTGTCACCACACTAGACCACTAACCCCTGTCTGTCAACACACTAGACCACTAAACGCTGTCTGACACCACACTAGACCACTAAGCTCTGTCTGACACCACACTAGACCACAAAATCCTGTCTGACACCATACTAGACCACTAAGCCCTGTCTGACACCACACTAGACCACTAAGCCCTGTCTGACACCACACTAGACCACTAAGCCCTGTCTGACACCACACTAGACCACTAAGCCCTGTCTGACACCACACTAGACCACTAAGCCCTGTCTGACACCGCACTAGACCACTAAGCCCTGTCTGACACCACACTAGACCACTAAGCCCTGTCTGACACCACACTAGACCACTAAGCCCTGTCTGACACCACACTAGACCACTAAGCCCTATCTGACACCACACTAGACCACTAAGCCCTGTCTGACACCATACTAGACCACTAAGCCCTGTCTGACACCACACTAGACCACTAAGCCCTGTCTGACACCACACTAGACCACTAAGCCCTGTCTGACACCACACTAGACCACTAAGCCCTGTCTGACACCACACTAGACCACTAACCCCTATCTGACACCACATTTTAGGCTGTGACTCAAAAATAATAACTTCTCAGGTGTGTGTGGGGGGGGCGTATTTCTTTGAGGCACACACTTTGCCAGCCTTGTCACTCCAGTCTAATCAAGGCACCAAGGAGGTAATTATTCACTAGCTGATTAACATATCTCACCGCTGAAGCGGATGCACACTCTAATCACAAGGGTTGCGTCATTCTCGGATCTCACAGGAGACAAGTGAGGCAACAGAAGGGAGTGGGTGTGTTTCTGTCACCTCCACTTCTCTCCATGCTCTAGAGGACAACAATCTATGTGATGTTCCTCTGCATCTATGTGAAGAAACTAAATGTTTGATCCGACTGTCGTTCAGTGCAATACTGTAGGTATAGGGTGGGGGGTATGAATGCTCAATCGTGGAAATCTACAGTAAAACAAAATTAGGAAAACAATTGACACATGGTTAAAAAATGTGTCTTGCTATACAGTACATGCAAGTTGATACCACACATGCTTATGCATAATTACCTCCATGTGTTGCAGTGAGAGTAATTAAACAATAAAAGTGCAGTAGTCAATTAGTCAGCTTACAGTACTTCAAAAGAAATTGTCAACAGAGAAGGGAAAAGCAAACACACCGCGGTGATGAAGTAAAATATTTTACAGAGGTTCAAAATCGACACTATGGCGAAGCTGAGGTATTACTCACTCCTTTGTCACATGTTCACAAGACCTTCAGCATTCCATATTGAACATTTTGCTAATGTGTTCCATATGTTCAGCCTGTGTGAGAGAGAAAGAGAGAGACAGACAGACAGACAGACAGACAGACAGACAGACAGACAGACAGACATAGAGATACTGTAGAGAGAGAGAGAGAGAGAGAGAGAGAGAGAGAGAGAGAGAGAGAGAGAGAGAGAGGGGGGGGGAGGGAGGGAGGGAGGTAGGAAAGAAAGGTACCATTGTTTCCCCTCACAGTGATAGGAACACTGCCCAATGCCAAGGCAATATGCCCTGTGAAAAAACAGTGACTGTCCATGCTGAAAACCTCTTAATGGTTTAGTGGTGTTTTAAAGAGCTTGAGAGGCAGTGGGCACAAGGTCTCCTTTACGCCACACAACAATCAGGTCCCAACACCAGCTCCTGCTCGCCGTCTCTGCCATTGGCTGCCATCTTTTTCCGAATAACCTCATCCAAACCAGCACCGGAACAATTGCCAAACGTCAGATTAACCCAAATAAAAGTCCATGTAGCTTGAACTGGCTTCTCCCCCCACTTCAGTCTAACACCCAACCACTGATATGCTCATAAAGAGAGTTAAACTCAGCAAAAAAAGAAATGTCCCTCTTTCAGGATCCTGTTTTTCAAAGATAATTCGTAAACATACAAATAACTTCACAGATCTTCATTGTAAAGGGTTTAAACACTGTTTCCCATGCTTGTTCAACGAACCATAAACAATTAATGAACATGCACCTGTGGAATGGTCGTTAAGACACTAACAGTTTACAGACGGTAGACAATTAAGGTCACAGTTATGAAAACTTAGGACACTAAAGAGCCTTTCCACTGACTCTGAAAAACACTAAAAGAAAGATGTCTAGGGTCCCTGCTCATCTGCGTGAATGTGCCTTAGGCATGATGCAAGGAGGCATGAGAACTGCAAATGTGGCCAGGGCAATAAATTGCAATATCCGTACTGTGAGTCGCCTACAGGGAGACAGGACGGACAGCTGATCGTCCTCGCAGTGGTAGACCACGTGTAACAACACCTGCACAGGATCGATACATCCGAACATCACACCTGCAGGGCAGGTACAGGATGGCAACATCAACTGCCTGAATTACACCAGGAATGCACAATCCCTCCATCAGTGCTCAGACTGTCCGCAATAGGCTGAGAGAGGCTGGACGGAGGGCTTGTAGGCCTGTTGTAAGGCAGTTCCTCACCAGACATCACCGGCAACAACGTTGCCTATGGGCACAAACCCACCATCGCTGGACCAGACAGGACTGCCAAAAAGGTTTTGACTCACCAGGGGTGATGGTCGGATTCGCATTTATCGTCGATGGAATGAACATTACACCGAGGCCCGTACACTGGAGCGGGATCGATTTGGAGGTGGAGGGCCCGCATGGTCTGGGGCGGTGTGTCACAGCATCATCGGACTGAGCTTGTTGTCATTACAGGTAATCTCAACGCTATGCGTTACAGGGAAGACATCTTCCTCCCTCATGTGGTACCCTTCCTGCAGGCTTAT
>NC_088243.1:62920037-62957537 GCF_036934945.1 Oncorhynchus masou masou | reverse complement strand
CAAATGAGTATTATATGTTATGTTTGGTGTGGTTTTATAAGACAGAATATTACTTAAATGGCCGGAGTGGGCATATAATGCGAACGTCTAGCAACCCAAAGGTTGTGAGTTTGAATCTCATCACGGACAACTCTAGCATTTTAGCTAATTAGCAACTTTTCAACTACTTACTATTTCGAATGTTAGCTAACCCTTCCCATAACCCTAACCTTAAACCTTTTAGATAAACCTTCCCTAAACTTAACATTAACCCTTTAACCTAACTCCTAAACGCAACGCTAACCCTAACACCCAGCCAAGCTAACATTAGCAATATAGCCACATAGCTAGAATTCATAACGTATCATATGTTAGGCAATTCATAACATATTGTACATCTAGTAAATTAATACATACCATATGAAATGTAATATATCATACTAAATTGATTTCTAAGATTTACGTACAGAATAATAAGAAATGCTCTGAGACCAGGTTGCAACGTTTGGAACAAAGGTACCATTAGGGAAATACAGCTTTGTTGTTTTGCGATCAATCAATGTTTTCATTTTTATTGACTAAAATATGAATGCTGACAACATTTGAGTACTTCCATAATGATATAGCACTGTTTTGAAGAATACAAAGATATTCAACTCCTTCCAGGGATTCACAACACGTTTTGCTCCAGAGAACACCTCCCGCGGCCTAATGGGCATACAGAATGAGATAACAAGGGGGCTCTATTCACCACACAGTTCCATAAAAGCAATGCACTGAACAGTTGTCAGTCATATCGCCAAATGGAATCAGATATTAGCATTGCAAAAGGAATCGTAAGCTGGGTTGGACGGCCCATTGTGAAGTTGTCTATTTGCTCCGCTAACACTTGCATCCGAACTAAGCGGTGCTTTGAACAAAGAGAGGAGCAGGCTGCAGCGAATACCTATGTTTAACAGAAAGCCTTAACGCAGTCCCATCTTTCATCCGCAACGGAGTGACATTTACTTATCTCACTAAACAGCCATCCATCTGACCTTTCTGCAACTTTGAATGGCATCTGGATATTCCAAAGTAATAATCGGTAATAGTAAAGCTGTGATTTAAGGGAGCGATACTCCATTCTGGCGGCAGTCACGCCCGGCATAACAGTCTGGACATCAGACAAAGGCTTGAAGGATAACCTGGGGAAAAGCTCCAGCAAAAAAAGAAGGGTAGGACTCGATGCCCTTGAACAAGGGGAAATGTTTACCACCTTGAAAGGACAGAGGAGAGGTGGGAATGAAGCCACCACTATATGTACGGTAATATATAGCATAGAGGACAATAAATCCTACAGGAAGATATAACAGTCCCATTTTCTATTCTTAATATAATGGTTGAATTATGTAATAATGTTTATAAGCAGTTAATAAACAAACCTTCAGATAAAGTGACACCAAGAACATTAAAGGGCAGGAGAGGAGGAAGCAGAGAGATATAGAGAGAGGGCAAAACAAACAAAAAAACAATGGGAGGAGGAAGAGGAAAAGGAAATGAACAGTGATCTTACCAGTGTAGACAAACCGCCCTGGCGCCCCTTTGCAGAACTGCTTGGATTTGTAGGAGAGTGTGACCTCCACGACCCCTGGGATGTGGCGAGGGGGCGTCTGGACCCGGATGGCGTGGGGGGTAATTAGCTGGAACACATCAACACGCACACACTCATTTAACGCTAAGAGCAGTGCACTGTGGGAGGTACGGTCTATTTACGTTACTTGTTATTTATTTACAATAACGTCTTAGTTCGATCTTCAAGGTAAATTTACAGCATCATCCACAACTCTGTCTAGCAAATTCCCATTTTATATTTATAGAAGTCATTTAGCAGACAATAATATCTGGAGCAACTTCCAGTTCAGGCAGTACATATGGACAAACTATGGAACATGGTAAACCCAACAGAATACACACTGATTAAGGCAGTTTGACAATTAGTTCCATGTGTGTACCGTATGTGTTAGAGATAGAGACTCTGTGGAGGGAAGGTGTCTGCCTGCCTCTAACAGAGTGACCGAGGTCTAAGCACCAAGACAGCCCCTGTCGTCTCTGAAGCAGGTGTTCCACCCTGAACATATTTCAATATTTTATGGCCTGCCTTATGCACCGGGTCATACTCTTAGTTTCTTCACCTAGACTTTTCATCTATTCCTTTTTCACGGTCGTGTGTGTGTGTGTGTGTGTGTGTGTGTGTGTGTGTGTGTGTGTGTGTGTGTGTGTGTGTGTGTGTGTGTGTGTGTGTGTGTGTGTGTGTGTGTGTGTGTGTGTGCGCGTGCGTGCGCGTGCGTGTGTGTGTGCGTGTGTGCGTGCCTGTGTGCGTGCGTGCATGTGTGTGTGCGTGCGTGCGTGTATGCGTGCGTGTGCATACGTTTGAGTGTGTGTGTGCGTGTGTGTGTGTGTGTGTGTGCACGTGTGTGTGCATGTGTGCATGCGTGCGTGCATGTGTGTTTGCGTGCGTGTGTGCGTGCGTGTGTGCGTGCGTGTGCGTACGTTTGAGTGTGTGTGAGTGCGTGTGTATCTGGACCCACCTCACTCCAGACCAGCATAGTGCCGAAGACCACCTGCAGTCCATCAAAGAAGTTGTCTCCGATAATGATGACAGTGGCTCCCCCGGTCGTCCACCCCTCACTCGGGCTGATGGCTTTGATGCAGGGCGTAGCTGCTTCGGAAACACAGACAGCAGGACGGGTATGACTTCTACTTAAAGGGACTTATTCCTCCAACTTGTTTTAAGTACAACCTGGGTTGTCATTTCAATACCACTTAAACTTCTTGCGTTACCAGCTTTTGTTTATTAGTACAGTACATAACTGTAGGCTAAGAGGAATGTTGTCACTGTCAGATTGCAACATGACATATTGCAAGGGTAGCATTAACAAATTAGCGACAACTGTTTTATGTGAATTCTCCAAACAGATTTCTAGTAGTAGTACGGTCCTGCCTACGGTCCTGCCATCTATGATGTCAATTAGTTCACTCATCAAAAATGCACAGTTATGATTTCTTTCAGTTTCAGAGGATCAATAAGCTCAATAGAAACATTACAGTGTCTCCTGCCTGACCAGACTGTGTGTAGGCAGAACAAGATGGAGACAGACAGGCTGACTAACTGGTCCTGTCTCCAGGATATCTGGCCAAACAGCCACAGCACTTGTAAGAGGGGAAAGAGGCCTGTGATCAAATCATTTCTGTGGCTTGCGGTGGAGGTGGGATACCTTTGCCACAGTCTGCTCCCAGATCTTATGCCTGGATTCAAGTCAGGGACAAATGCCAATTCAATTCAATTGATAGGAGTGTAATCCTATATAGGCATACTGGTCCATGGTGTAAAGGTAGTCATGCTAACTGTGCCCTGGAGTGGTGGAACTATTTAGCCTTTGCAAATGTAAAGGTGATCCCTAAATTGGGTTTTCTTTGTTTTTGTCATGAGGTTTTTCTCTAGCCAGGCAGAGGGACATAGGAAACAGACCTTTAAAGAGTTAATTAAGCAATAAGGCCCGAGGGGGTGTGGTATATAGCCAATATACCATGACTAAGGACTATTCTTACGCACGACGCATTGCGGAGTACGCGGAGTGCCTATATTGGCAAAATACCACAAACGAAGAGGTGCCTTATTGCTATTATAAACTGGTTCCCAACGTAATTAGAGCATTAAAAATACATGTTTTGTCATACCCATGGTATACGGTCTGATATACCACAGCTACCAGCCAATTAGCTATTAGGGCTCAAACCACCCAGTTTATAAATGGCAATTGAAACCAGTAGATTAAAGGAAACACAGTGGGCTTCCTCCAATGGGATACAGTATAACAGAGTCTCTCTCACGTCATTTAACAGTTGCTGAGTGTGTTGATGGAGTAGAGGCTTTTCCCTGGTAGTCACCTGTCATCGTTATTCAATTCCCTCTGCCACAGCAGTAAACACACAGTCAAACGGGGGACTCTCACAAATGAATAAAACACAATGGCGTGAAACAGACTGTGGAAACGTTGTACATTTATCTAGGAGTGGGGGCAGGGACGGTGGAACAAAGACAGGAGCAGATGTCGGCTTTATCGCCTCTGAAAACATCCCAATCTGGCTGAGATGAAAGACTGTGAGATTCCCTAAGTGGGGCCTATGACTTCAGTGATAGCCTTGTGTACTGTACTGCTCTCCTGGCTGCGCTCTGGTGCTGTCAGTGGTGACCAACCATGGGACTCTCTCACAGTGTTTCTATGGATGCCTAAGTACTGTTTATCCAGTGTATCGCAATGCTCTAGTCGTCTTTCAACTCAGAAACTTTGAGAAGTAAGTTGAAACTGTTTCACTGTGTGGTCGCTAGGCTGGTAGGTTACAAGGGGACAAGGTTTTAATAGTGCTAGCAACTGAACAAGGCAGTTAACCCACCGTTCCTAGTCCGTCATTGTAAATAAGAAAGTGTTCTTAACTGACTTGCCTAGTTAAATAAAGGTTCAATATATATAGACATTTTTAAGAACAAGAGTACTATTCTTTCTCACTATAAGGCACCATCTTACATCATAACCGCAAACGACGCAGTGAGGTAGATTTGACAATGTGATGAAGGGGTCTTTTTTTTAGGGCTTTAGTAATAAGGTCCCCCACTTCAATGAGGATATCATCATCATTTTCCAGACTTAAGGATATGGTTTCATTTCGTCCAATAAAGAGGATGATGCGATTCAAAGTTAGTTGTTCATTGGGGCAAAATAAAATGGGGCGCCATCATTTTCACCACAGCTAAAAGTTTTTAGGCATTGGTACACAGGTGGCCAAAGACACCAAGACATATTGAGGTTTTAGAGAAAGTATCAAGTCGTCTGTAAGTGTGAGATAGTTGTACCTTCAGAGGGGTCCAGGCGTCGAGCCCTCCGGCCATGTTTGGAGTTGTTGTGGACAAACATGTTGTCAGAGACAGCCAGGACATGGCCATCCACGTTCACCGTAGTGGAGACCACCACCTGAGGGATAAACAGAGAACCTTTACGATATACTGTTGTTTTTCATTCATGTACCTGCATTGTGAGCAGAATGAGATAATGTATGTTGTGTGGAACCATAGTGGGAGGTTCAACCATAAATAGGGTCTTACCTGAAACCGTCTCATGTCTCGTGGGTTCCCTGCATTTTTCAAACAATTCTGGTTGCATTTGAGGAAGAACTTCAGGAAGAATCTGTAAACACAAGAGAAAAGTACATACATATTATATTGGAACTCTAATCAAAAGGTTTCATTCAAGCACTGAAAACAGTTGATCACATCTAAATGATGACACAATTATCAATAAGATGCTGTGGGAAAAAAAAGCTAATACAATTAAATGCAACCATGCTTCATTATGTTGTGGTTGGCCCAAATCAAACGAAGGACATCTCACTCAGTAAATGCTTGAATGAAATCCTGTAAAACATTTGTTTTCATTTAGTCATATATAAAACAACTTTTTCTTCATTTAGTCATATAAAGACAAAAAGACTCATGGTGTCTCATTAGAGTTGGCTTTTGATTTGTCCTTCTTTATGTCCAATCCTTTCTCCCATGTGTTGATTGACTGTTGTTACGGTAACAGAGGGGTATTGATTGGGAATGGATATCAATGAGGATGAGCCGTAATAACCCAGTAGTTGGAGCTAAGACACCCAGCCATACAGTAAGAATGGATTGCCATCTTAATGCATTTCCCACTGCCATGTAACCTCCACATATCCATCTCCTGGACCATAAGCCCCTTATTTTGATGGAGCGCTTTCTTTTTAATTGCCACATTATTACAATAATAATCCAGGAAGTTAACAACCGGCAAGGTCGCAGACAGCCATGTCACATTAACCAAGGGATAACCTCGTCCGATGCAGCCGCCAATTTTTTTTCGTTGCAAAGGATGCTGGGAGTCTCCGGTAGTGGAGAGCAGCCCTGTCAGAGAGAAATAAATGGTTGCTATCTGAAGAGAGCATCGATTTCTCCCTAATAAGACAGTAACAATATCTTTAAAACACACACAGTGGTAAGCGAAGCAATTTCCTCATTGCGCAATCAAAATATCTAAACCGCCTTGAGTGGCGGTACAGTGTTAAGCAAAGAAAGAGAAAGGGGGTTGTGAGTTCAAAAGAGCCCTGTTACATAAAGAAATATGGCCATTTGTTGTTTTTTTTGTTTTTTTTAATGGCTATTCTATTTAGCTGGTATTGACTGAAACTTTATCTTGGGTGCACTGTAGGCTACTAATGTCCTTTATGACAATGCAATAAAACAACATGGGGAACCCATCCCCAAGCCCAATTCATATGATATTAGAGTCCTTGGGAGGAGTGATATAGATCAATAGGGATTGAATTAAAACGCAGCTGGAGACAAGGGCCTGGCAAGCCAACCAGCCACGCTGATATTACAGCTTCAATGTGTTTTTCAATGGAATTAGACCAGAGCAGAGCTCAACCAAGCAGGCACACCAACTTGCAGAAAAAGCGAGAATCTGGAACATACCCTCTTAGAAGCCCTGGGTAGAACCAGTTCAGAGTTAAGATTCGCCACAGCTTTCGAAACGACAAGAAAACTGAAGGAAAAAAAACGGAAAACACAAAAATAGGAATAGAGTGATGATGGTGAGGTCCGTGGAGGGGGGAGCATGTGATGTTGTCTCGGCAGCCCCAGATCCTCCATCTGCTACTGGGCAGGAGTTGACAAGGAATGTAAGATTCCAGGTCTCTTCATGGAAAGGCGGCACCCGATCAAAGCCTGGTTCCCTTTGGATTGGTTCTGCTATAGCAGCTCGGAAGCAGTGGGGGAAGTAACTGCTTGTAGAAGCAGAGTGAGAAGTACCTGCTTGTAGAAGCAGAGGGAGAAGTAGCTGCTTGTAGAAGCAGAGGGGGAAGTAACTGCTTGTAGAAGCAGAGGGGGAAGTAACTGCTTGTAGAAGCAGAGGGGGAAGTAACTGCTTGTAAAAGCAGAGGGGGAAGTAACTGCTTGTAGAAGCAGAGGGGGAAGTAACTGCTTGTAGAAGCAGAGGGGGAAGTAACTGCTTGTAGAAGCAGAGGGGGAAGTAACTGCTTGTAGAAGCAGTGGGGAAGTAACTGCTTGTAGAAGCAGAGGGGGAAGTAACTGCTTGTAGAAGCAGAGGGGGAAGTAACTGCTTGTAGAAGCAGAGGGGGAAGTAACTGCTTGTAGAAGCAGAGGGGGAAGTAACTGCTTGTAGAAGCAGTGGGGGAAGTAACTGCTTGTAGAAGCAGAGGGGGAAGTAACTGCTTGTAGAAGCAGAGGGAGAAGTAACTGCTTGTAGAAGCAGAGGGAGAAGTAACTGCTTGTAGAAGCAGAGGGAAAAGTAACTGCTTGTAGAAGCAGAGGGAGAAGTAACTGCTTGTAGAATCAGAGGGGGAAGTAACTGCTTGTAGAAGCAGTGGGGGAAGTAACTGCTTGTAGAAGCAGAGGGAGAAGTAACTGCTTGTAGAAGCAGAGGGGGAAGTAACTGCTTGTAGAAGCAGTGGGGGAAGTAACAGCTTGTAGAAGCAGAGGGGGAAGTAACTGCATGTAGAAGCAGAGGGAGAAGTAACTGCTTGTAGAAGCAGAGGGGGAAGTAACTGCTTGTAGAAGCAGAGGAGGAAGTAACTGCTTGTAGAAGCAGAGGGGGAAGTAACTGCTTGTAGAAGCAGAGGGGGAAGTAACTGCTTGTAGAAGCAGAGGGAGAAGTAACTGCTTGTAGAAGCAGAGGGGGAAGTAACTGCTTGTAGAAGCAGAGGGGGAAGTAACTGCTTGTAGAAGCAGAGGGGGAAGTAACTGCTTGTAGAAGCAGAGGGGGAAGTAACTGCTTTAGAAGCAGTGGGGGAAGTAAATGCTTGTAGAAGCAGATTGGGAAGTAACTGCTTGTAGAAGCAGAGGGAGAAGTAACTGCTTGTAGAAGCAGAGGGAGAAGTAACTGCTTGTAGAAGCAGAGGGAAAAGTAACTGCTTGTAGAAGCAGAGGGGGAAGTAACTGCTTGTAGAAGCAGAGGGGGAAGTAACTGCTTGTAGAAGCAGAGGGAGAAGTAACTGCTTGTAGAAGCAGAGGGAGAAGTAACTGCTTGTAGAAGCAGAGGGGGAAGTAACTGCTTGTAGAAGCAGAGGGGGAAGTAACTGCTTGTAGAAGCAGTGGGGGAAGTAACAGCTTGTAGAAGCAGAGGGGGAAGTAACTGCATGTAGAAGCAGAGGGAGAAGTAACTGCTTGTAGAAGCAGAGGGGGAAGTAACTGCTTGTAGAAGCAGAGGAGGAAGTAACTGCTTGTAGAAGCAGAGGGGGAAGTAACTGCTTGTAGAAGCAGAGGGGGAAGTAACTGCTTGTAGAAGCAGAGGGAGAAGTAACTGCTTGTAGAAGCAGAGGGGGAAGTAACTGCTTGTAAAAGCAGAGGGGGAAGTAACTGCTTGTAGAAGCAGAGGGGGAAGTAACTGCTTGTAGAAGCAGAGGGGGAAGTAACTGCTTGTAGAAGCAGTGGGGGAAGTAACTGCTTGTAGAAGCAGAGGGGGAAGTAACTGCTTGTAGAAGCAGAGGGAGAAGTAACTGCTTGTAGAAGCAGAGGGAGAAGTAACTGCTTGTAGAAGCAGAGGGAAAAGTAACTGCTTGTAGAAGCAGAGGGAGAAGTAACTGCTTGTAGAAGCAGAGGGGGAAGTAACTGCTTGTAGAAGCAGAGGGGGAAGTAACTGCTTGTAGAAGCAGAGGGGGAAGTAACTGCTTGTAGAAGCAGAGGGGAAGTAACTGCTTGTAGAAGCAGTGGGGGAAGTAACTGCTTGTAGAAGCAGAGGGGGAAGTAACTGCTTGTAGAAGCAGAGGGAGAAGTAACTGCTTGTAGGAGCAGAGGGAGAAGTAACTGCTTGTAGAAGCAGAGGGAAAAGTAACTGCTTGTAGAAGCAGAGGGGGAAGTAACTGCTTGTAGAAGCAGAGGGAGAAGTAACTGCTTGTAGAAGCAGAGGGAGAAGTAACTGCTTGTAGAAGCAGAGGGGGAAGTAACTGCTTGTAGAAGCAGAGGGGGAAGTAACTGCTTGTAGAAGCAGTGGGGGAAGTAACAGCTTGTAGAAGCAGAGGGGGAAGTAACTGCATGTAGAAGCAGAGGGAGAAGTAACTGCTTGTAGAAGCAGAGGGGGAAGTAACTGCTTGTAGAAGCAGAGGGGGAAGTAACTGCTTGTAGAAGCAGTGGGGGAAGTAACTGCTTGTAGAAGCAGAGGGGGAAGTAACTGCTTGTAGAAGCAGAGGGAGAAGTAACTGCTTGTAGAAGCAGAGGGAGAAGTAACTGCTTGTAGAAGCAGAGGGAAAAGTAACTGCTTGTAGAAGCAGAGGGAGAAGTAACTGCTTGTAGAAGCAGAGGGGGAAGTAACTGCTTGTAGAAGCAGAGGGGGGAAGTAACTGCTTGTAGAAGCAGAGGGGGAAGTAACTGCTTGTAGAAGCAGAGGGGGAAGTAACTGCTTGTAGAAGCAGTGGGGAAGTAACTGCTTGTAGAAGCAGAGGGGGAAGTAACTGCTTGTAGAAGCAGAGGGAGAAGTAACTGCTTGTAGAAGCAGAGGGAGAAGTAACTGCTTGTAGAAGCAGAGGGAAAAGTAACTGCTTGTAGAAGCAGAGGGGGAAGTAACTGCTTGTAGAAGCAGAGGGGGAAGTAACTGCTTGTAGAAGCAGAGGGAGAAGTAACTGCTTGTAGAAGCAGAGGGAGAAGTAACTGCTTGTAGAAGCAGAGGGGGAAGTAACTGCTTGTAGAAGCAGAGGGGGAAGTAACTGCTTGTAGAAGCAGTGGGGGAAGTAACAGCTTGTAGAAGCAGAGGGGGAAGTAACTGCATGTAGAAGCAGAGGGAGAAGTAACTGCTTGTAGAAGCAGAGGGGGAAGTAACTGCTTGTAGAAGCAGAGGAGGAAGTAACTGCTTGTAGAAGCAGAGGGGGAAGTAACTGCTTGTAGAAGCAGAGGGGGAAGTAACTGCTTGTAGAAGCAGAGGGAGAAGTAACTGCTTGTAGAAGCAGAGGGGGAAGTAACTGCTTGTAGAAGCAGAGGGGGAAGTAACTGCTTGTAGAAGCAGAGGGAGAAGTAACTGCTTGTAGAAGCAGAGGGGGAAGTAACTGCTTGTAGAAGCAGAGGGGGAAGTAACTGCTTGTAGAAGCAGAGGGGGAAGTAACTGCTTGTAGAAGCAGAGGGGGAAGTAACTGCTTGTAGAAGCAGTGGGGGAAGTAACTGCTTGTAGAAGCAGAGGGGGAAGTAACTGCTTGTAGAAGCAGAGGGAGAAGTAACTGCTTGTAGAAGCAGAGGGAAAAGTAACTGCTTGTAGAAGCAGAGGGAGAAGTAACTGCTTGTAGAAGCAGAGGGGGAAGTAACTGCTTGTAGAAGCAGAGGGAGAAGTAACTGCTTGTAGAAGCAGAGGGAGAAGTAACTGCTTGTAGAAGCAGAGGGGGAAGTAACTGCTTGTAGAAGCAGAGGGGGAAGTAACTGCTTGTAGAAGCAGAGTGGGAAGTAACTGCCTGTAGAAGCAGTGGGGGAAGTAACTGCTTGTAGAAGCAGAGGGAGAAGTAACTGCTTGTAGAAGCAGAGGGAGAAGTAACTGCTTGTAGAAGCAGAGGGGGAAGTAACTGCTTGTAGAAGCAGAGGCAGGGGGAAGTAACTGCTTGTAGAAGCAGTGGGGGAAGTAACAGCTTGTAGAAGCAGAGGGGGAAGTAACTGCATGTAGAAGCAGAGGGAGAAGTAACTGCTTGTAGAAGCAGAGGGGGAAGTAACTGCTTGTAGAAGCAGAGGGGGAAGTAACTGCTTGTAGAAGCAGAGGGGGAAGTAACTGCTTGTAGAAGCAGAGGGGGAGTAACTGCTTGTAGAAGCAGAGGGGAAGTAACTGCTTGTAGAAGCAGAGGGGGAAGTAACTGCTTGTAGAAGCAGAGGGGGAAGTAACTGCTTGTAGAAGCAGAGGGAGAAGTAACTGCTTGTAGAAGCAGAGGGAGAAGTAACTGCTTGTAGAAGCAGAGGGGGAAGTAACTGCTTGTAGAAGCAGAGGGGGAAGTAACTGCTTGTAGAAGCAGTGGGGGAAGTAACAGCTTGTAGAAGCAGAGGGGGAAGTAACTGCATGTAGAAGCAGAGGGAGAAGTAACTGCTTGTAGAAGCAGAGGGGGAAGTAACTGCTTGTAGAAGCAGAGGAGGAAGTAACTGCTTGTAGAAGCAGAGGGGGAAGTAACTGCTTGTAGAAGCAGAGGGGGAAGTAACTGCTTGTAGAAGCAGAGGGAGAAGTAACTGCTTGTAGAAGCAGAGGGGGAAGTAACTGCTTGTAGAAGCAGAGGGAGAAGTAACTGCTTGTAGAAGCAGAGGGAGAAGTAACTGCTTGTAGAAGCAGAGGGGGAAGTAACTGCTTGTAGAAGCAGAGGGGGAAGTAACTGCTTGTAGAAGCAGTGGGGGAAGTAACAGCTTGTAGAAGCAGAGGGGGAAGTAACTGCATGTAGAAGCAGAGGGAGAAGTAACTGCTTGTAGAAGCAGAGGGGGAAGTAACTGCTTGTAGAAGCAGAGGAGGAAGTAACTGCTTGTAGAAGCAGAGGGAAGTAACTGCTTGTAGAAGCAGAGGGGGAAGTAACTGCTTGTAGAAGCAGAGTGGGAAGTAACTGCCTGTAGAAGCAGTGGGGGAAGTAACTGCTTGTAGAAGCAGAGGGAGAAGTAACTGCTTGTAGAAGCAGAGGGAGAAGTAACTGCTTGTAGAAGCAGAGGGGGAAGTAACTGCTTGTAGAAGCAGAGGGGGAAGTAACTGCTTGTAGAAGCAGTGGGGGAAGTAACAGCTTGTAGAAGCAGAGGGGGAAGTAACTGCATGTAGAAGCAGAGGGAGAAGTAACTGCTTGTAGAAGCAGAGGGTGAAGTAACTGCTTGTAGAAGCAGAGGGGGAAGTAACTGCTTGTAGAAGCAGAGGGGGAAGTAACTGCTTGTAGAAGCAGTGGGGGAAGTAACTGCTTGTAGAAGCAGAGGGGGAAGTAACTGCTTGTAGAAGCAGAGGGGGAAGTAACTGCTTGTAGAAGCAGAGGGGGAAGTAACTGCTTGTAGAAGCAGAGGGAGAAGTAACTGCTTGTAGAAGCAGAGGGAGAAGTAACTGCTTGTAGAAGCAGAGGGGGAAGTAACTGCTTGTAGAAGCAGAGGGGGAAGTAACTGCTTGTAGAAGCAGTGGGGGAAGTAACAGCTTGTAGAAGCAGAGGGGGAAGTAACTGCATGTAGAAGCAGAGGGAGAAGTAACTGCTTGTAGAAGCAGAGGGGGAAGTAACTGCTTGTAGAAGCAGAGGAGGAAGTAACTGCTTGTAGAAGCAGAGGGGGAAGTAACTGCTTGTAGAAGCAGAGGGGGAAGTAACTGCTTGTAGAAGCAGAGGGAGAAGTAACTGCTTGTAGAAGCAGAGGGGGAAGTAACTGCTTGTAAAAGCAGAGGGGGAAGTAACTGCTTGTAGAAGCAGAGGGGGTAAAGTAACTGCTTGTAGAAGCAGAGGGGGAAGTAACTGCTTGTAGAAGCAGTGGGGGAAGTAACTGCTTGTAGAAGCAGAGGGGGAAGTAACTGCTTGTAGAAGCAGAGGGAGAAGTAACTGCTTGTAGAAGCAGAGGGAGAAGTAACTGCTTGTAGAAGCAGGGAAAAGTAACTGCTTGTAGAAGCAGAGGGAAGTAACTGCTTGTAGAAGCAGAGGGGGAAGTAACTGCTTGTAGAAGCAGAGGGGGAAGTAACTGCTTGTAGAAGCAGAGGGGGAAGTAACTGCTTGTAGAAGCAGAGGGGGAAGTAACTGCTTGTAGAAGCAGTGGGGGAAGTAACTGCTTGTAGAAGCAGAGGGGGAAGTAACTGCTTGTAGAAGCAGAGGGAGAAGTAACTGCTTGTAGGAGCAGAGGGAGAAGTAACTGCTTGTAGAAGCAGAGGGAAAAGTAACTGCTTGTAGAAGCAGAGGGGGAAAGTAACTGCTTGTAGAAGCAGAGGGGGAAGTAACTGCTTGTAGAAGCAGAGGGAGAAGTAACTGCTTGTAGAAGCAGAGGGAGAAGTAACTGCTTGTAGAAGCAGAGGGGAAGTAACTGCTTGTAGAAGCAGAGGGGGAAGTAACTGCTTGTAGAAGCAGTGGGGGAAGTAACAGCTTGTAGAAGCAGAGGGGGAAGTAACTGCATGTAGAAGCAGAGGGAGAAGTAACTGCTTGTAGAAGCAGAGGGGGGAAGTAACTGCTTGTAGAAGCAGAGGGGGAAGTAACTGCTTGTAGAAGCAGTGGGGAAGTAACTGCTTGTAGAAGCAGAGGGGGAAGTAACTGCTTGTAGAAGCAGAGGGAGAAGTAACTGCTTGTAGAAGCAGAGGGAGAAGTAACTGCTTGTAGAAGCAGAGGGAAAAGTAACTGCTTGTAGAAGCAGAGGGAGAAGTAACTGCTTGTAGAAGCAGAGGGGGAAGTAACTGCTTGTAGAAGCAGAGGGGGAAGTAACTGCTTGTAGAAGCAGAGGGGGAAGTAACTGCTTGTAGAAGCAGAGGGGGAAGTAACTGCTTGTAGAAGCAGTGGGGGAAGTAACTGCTTGTAGAAGCAGAGGGGGAAGTAACTGCTTGTAGAAGCAGAGGGAGAAGTAACTGCTTGTAGAAGCAGAGGGAGAAGTAACTGCTTGTAGAAGCAGAGGGAAAAGTAACTGCTTGTAGAAGCAGAGGGGGAAGTAACTGCTTGTAGAAGCAGAGGGGGAAGTAACTGCTTGTAGAAGCAGAGGGAGAAGTAACTGCTTGTAGAAGCAGAGGGAGAAGTAACTGCTTGTAGAAGCAGAGGGGGAAGTAACTGCTTGTAGAAGCAGAGGGGGAAGTAACTGCTTGTAGAAGCAGTGGGGGAAGTAACAGCTTGTAGAAGCAGAGGGGGAAGTAACTGCATGTAGAAGCAGAGGGAGAAGTAACTGCTTGTAGAAGCAGAGGGGGAAGTAACTGCTTGTAGAAGCAGAGGAGGAAGTAACTGCTTGTAGAAGCAGAGGGGGAAGTAACTGCTTGTAGAAGCAGAGGGGGAAGTAACTGCTTGTAGAAGCAGAGGGAGAAGTAACTGCTTGTAGAAGCAGAGGGGGAAGTAACTGCTTGTAGAAGCAGAGGGGGAAGTAACTGCTTGTAGAAGCAGAGGGAGAAGTAACTGCTTGTAGAAGCAGAGGGGGAAGTAACTGCTTGTAGAAGCAGAGGGGGAAGTAACTGCTTGTAGAAGCAGAGGGGGAAGTAACTGCTTGTAGAAGCAGAGGGGGAAGTAACTGCTTGTAGAAGCTGCTTGTAGAAGCAGTGGGGGAAGTAACTGCTTGTAGAAGCAGAGGGGGAAGTAACTGCTTGTAGAAGCAGAGGGAGAAGTAACTGCTTGTAGAAGCAGAGGGAAAAGTAACTGCTTGTAGAAGCAGAGGGAGAAGTAACTGCTTGTAGAAGCAGAGGGGGAAGTAACTGCTTGTAGAAGCAGAGGGAGAAGTAACTGCTTGTAGAAGCAGAGGGAGAAGTAACTGCTTGTAGAAGCAGAGGGGGAAGTAACTGCTTGTAGAAGCAGAGGGGGAAGTAACTGCTTGTAGAAGCAGAGTGGGAAGTAACTGCCTGTAGAAGCAGTGGGGGAAGTAACTGCTTGTAGAAGCAGAGGGAGAAGTAACTGCTTGTAGAAGCAGAGGGAGAAGTAACTGCTTGTAGAAGCAGAGGGGGAAGTAACTGCTTGTAGAAGCAGAGGGGGAAGTAACTGCTTGTAGAAGCAGTGGGGGAAGTAACAGCTTGTAGAAGCAGAGGGGGAAGTAACTGCATGTAGAAGCAGAGGGAGAAGTAACTGCTTGTAGAAGCAGAGGGTGAAGTAACTGCTTGTAGAAGCAGAGGGGGAAGTAACTGCTTGTAGAAGCAGAGGGGGAAGTAACTGCTTGTAGAAGCAGTGGGGGAAGTAACTGCTTGTAGAAGCAGAGGGGGAAGTAACTGCTTGTAGAAGCAGAGGGGGAAGTAACTGCTTGTAGAAGCAGAGGGGGAAGTAACTGCTTGTAGAAGCAGAGGGAGAAGTAACTGCTTGTAGAAACAGAGGGAGAAGTAACTGCTTGTTGAAGCAGAGGGGGAAGTAACTGCTTGTAGAAGCAGTGGGGGAAGTAACAGCTTGTAGAAGATGACAAGACGGAAGTTGAATGCTGATCTCAACTTTGAGAAATGGGAATGAGAGAAAGTGGTCTGTTTTTAGGTCAAGTTTAGCTTTTAGGTCAAACTGTGTTACTTCACAGCTGCACAATGAATCTGTCACTAAAGGGTGACAGATTCATCAGAAAACTGTTTTACTTCACTTAGATTGTAAATAAGAAGTACAATTCTGTATGATTGGACAAATTCCAATCCCTTGTTTATAAACCACCAGGGTTTTCATTATATCAGAAATATAATGACTATACACCCGTTCTATTGGCCTATATTAAGAGTATGAGCATTGAAAAGCCATTCGAAACCAGACCTGCAGAGATTCTTTTGTTTTAGCTTTCAAATTGGGAGAGAATTTTAAGTGACAGTTTATACGAGACATATGATGCTGAGACATCCTTATCATATCAGAAGAGACTAGAGTTAGTGGTAGAAAATGACTCTCAGGCTTTTGGAAGCTGCACCGCTCAGCACTGGAGCCCATCAACATTTAGACCACGTTTCACCATATATTTCACTTCAAATATTCAATACTCTCTTCTACTGTTATCTCTCCAGCTTCAGTCTCTAGGGTATCTGTGACAATCCAATGAACTTACACACCTGATTGGAAGTTATTTCAAACCTCCTTTCTCAGATAAATCTACACATATAATAATCACATAGGCTAAATTTAGAGAAGGACAGAAGGGAGGAAAGCCAGGGAGTAACTTTTCCTTCTCTGTTCAACCCCTCCCACCCTCAGTATTGAAAACATATTAAAGCACCATAAATAATGAATGTCCATCTACAGCCACGGCTTCGTTATTAGTTCCAGGCTGTTTTTCCCCGTCTCTCCTCTGCTCTTAACAAGTAGGTAAAAGCGTTGTAAGCCGTCACCTCATTACGCTGCCCTGCAATCAATTACAGAGGTGTGTGTGGGCCTGCCAGCCTCTAATGTGGAGCTGTGGCTAGTGGCAGGAAGTCCTGCTGCTGTAGTCGTGCTAGGCTAACCTAGTCTTTCCTTTCCTCTATCTTTTCTCAGTTTAGGCTGAGTTCCCATTCTTCTCAAGGCATCCCTTCCTTGTCTCCTTTCATCAGTGACAGCTGATAGACGAAAGGACTGGATGGGTTTACCACTCCATCTCAGTTTTATCTTTCAAGACCATCTGCCCATAAGACCTTCTGCCCATAAGACATTCTGCCCATACGACCTTCTGCACATAAGACCTTCTGCCCATAAGACCTTTATGCCCATAAGACCTTCTGCCCATAAGACCTTCTGCCCATAAGACCTTCTGCCCATAAGACCTTCTGCCCATAAGACATTCTGCCCATAAGACCTTCTGCCCATAAGACCTTCTGCCCATAAGACCTTCTGCCCATAAGACCTTCTGCCCATAAGACATTCTGTCCGTAAGACCTTCTGCCCATAAGACCTTCTGCCCATAAGACATTCTGCCCGTAAGACCTTCTGCCCATATGATCTTCTGCCCATAAGACATTCTGCCCGTAAGATCTTCTGCCCATAAGACATTCTGCCCGTAAGACCTTCTGCCCATATGATCTTCTGCCCATAAGACATTCTGCCCATAAGACCTTCTGCCCATATGATCTTCTGCCCATAAGACATTCTGCCCGTAAGATCTTCTGTCCATAAGACATTCTGCCCGTAAGATCTTCTGCCCATAAGACATTCTGCCCGTAAGATCTTCTGCCCATAAGACATTCTGCCCGTAAGACCTTGTTGACGTAAGGGAGAGGAGATGTGACTATTGGAACGCAGCATGTAGTTAGTCCAAATACAACAGCCTTATGAATAACCTTGGCAACAGAAGCTGAACAAAGCGGCAGTAGGCCAGGACGGGGGAAATGAATTAAACACCGAACGTAAAGGCCAAGCATCCTAAGAGCCCCTATAGGAAATCACTATGCGGGCCCTCTGACTTAAAATATTACAAAATTAGAGCTTTGAAAGCATTGAAACACTGGATGCAGTGTATTATGTCAAAGGAATAAAGCTTGAGATATGTCATATTATGTACACTAAAGCTGAATGAGCCTGAGCAGGGAATAAGTGTGTGACTTCAGCATCATTTTCATTACAGGGATGTGAGCTGAGGTCCACTCTGAATGATGTCACTCTGGGGCCACACCCATAGCACTATACTGAAGCAATTATGTCTGGCTCAAATAACAAGGCCCTCCTGACTCCATACAATGCACACACACATACACACAGACACAAACACAGACACACACAAACACACGACACACACACACCTTCCCCATCTTTCACTTATTGCGTTAGGCAAGAAGAAGAAAAAAATCAATATTTCAGCAGGGTATTTTTAAAAGCTGCCGCGTTACCAATTCTGACCCACAATTTGCTTTGAGTGTTTGCTGCTTTTTATGAAAAGTCAGAGCCATGCGGTGGTGTTTACTCTAAGATGAGCAACACCAGGAGGCAATGAGACAGCGCCTCAGATTCTTTGGGGTCGACTTCTCCAATTTTTTAACTAAGGTTGGAGCCAGTTGAGAGATGACACGCTACTGAATTGCTTTACAGTATAACTGAGAGAAGGTCTAATCAAACACTTGGATTGGACCCAGAGATTCACAGTCTGCCCAGTTTATTAAGACACTGAAACACTAATTGTTTCACAATCAGTTGTCATTTGATTTGATCTAGTGTACATTAATTATTGTTGTGCTGCTAAATTCAGGGAACATTGTTCCTCAACATTAGAAGGAACCATATTCCACACAGTCTTATTACAGTAACTAATATTTACTCTTCTGTGTTGAAAACAAATGCCTTCCTCCAATTATTACTGACACATTCTGAGGAAGCTCCTTTACAGCTAATTAGGCTATGAAACGGCTGGAGTTAACAATATGGCTCAGTGTGTGTGTGTGTGTGTGTGTGTGTGTGTGTGTGTGTGTGTGTGTGTGTGTGTGTGTGTGTGTGTGTGTGTGTGTGTGTGTGTGTGTGTGTGTGTGTGTGTGTGTGTGTGTGTGTGTGACCCCCCCCCCCCCTTCTGCCAACTCTCCAAGACCAGGGTCCTCCTCAGCTCTGCTACAAGCCATCAATAATTCAGTAGCCAAGATGGCAATTACAGGACCATGTACAATCAAACTAAATATTTGATGAGGCACTAAAACAGTCACTGGAACATATCCCTCTCTCTCTCTCTCTCTCTCTCTCTCTCTCTCTCTCTCTCTCTCTCTCTCTCTCTCTCTCTCTCTCTCTCTCTTTCTCTCTCCCCCTCTCTCTCTCTCTCTATCTACACAAACACACACACACATTCTTGACTGTCTATTGTCTTAAGTGTCTTAACAACACATTATGGCTCTGGTCCCTTATTCCCCAAACTTTGCCAGAGACACAAAAGCAGTTTATTCTGCTAAGAGTGTCTTGCACAATTCATTTTCTACTTCTAAAATATTGAGTGGCCACATTATGCGTTCTATAAGGGTCTGTTTCACTTCCAACATATTAAGGAAGGCTGTCTCTCTGCCTGGGAAGGAACACAGTACAAGAGGAGGATTCATCAATACAGACAGATGGCATTAAATATCTGAAAATCAAATCCATTTTAATTGATCGCAATAAAAACCAGCACCAGGCCTTTACCTCACCTTTCATCTTTGATCAGAGGCAGATTATTCAACATTAAAAATAATGTGACATAATATCCATTACTGCTGAAAATGTTTGGGATGAAGACTTTGTCTGAACCTGGTAAATTGGCGGCTGGCCATTTCCATTATAGGATAAAATAACTCTGCTACTGTATAAGAGATGATACATAATTAGATCATAGAAAATATCTGGCTATACTAAATCAATATTTAATTTATCATATCAACAGTCCTGATTTGTTATAGTAAAGTGTTACAGTAGTGTTACCAGCTTGTGAAAAATGTTGCTGTGTGTTCAGCAAAATCTGTCTCTGTTTCCAATTTTAATGTGAGATCTATCGTTGAAAAACACATGCAGAATTCCTGGAGCACAGATATGAACAGAACATCCCATCATTATTTCATACAGACAGCGTGGCTGGCTCTATTCTGAGGGTGGATGTGAGAAAGTGCTTTGGTGCACAGAGAGAATGGGAGTTTGTTTGTTTGGCCAAGTGAACCAGTGTTCCTCCACAACCTCTTGTACGTTTGTACTTAACCCGCCTTCGAATCCATGCACAACACACACGTGCACACACACACTCACTCTCATTCAAACACACACACACGTACACACTCTGCTCCGCTGCACTCCGGTTACCTCTGGTCCCTCTTCAGCTGTGTTTTGACCCTGTTGCCATGGCAAAGAACATATTGTCTCTCCAATCGAAATCACTCTATGACATAATGCTCTAACGAGAGAGAATCAAATATGTGACTTGTCGTGACCTCATGGTCCAGGCATGGGTTAGAAATTGTAGCAAGCTGCAAAAATCAGTCCTTTGGTTCCACAACCCATAATAATTTCACACACCAGAAAGATCACACTCCCCTGTTACATATGAGTGTAATTGTATCAAACACCTTTAAACCTCGGTACTGTTTGGAAAGTTTGAAAAGGTAGAAGAGACATGCTGCCATTATCTCTGAGGTGTTTTGGAGGTAGAGTGGGAACAGTGAACAGATGTATTCGGGTTGTGTATTCAGAGCGTCAGATATTGAACCACAACAAACGCTGTGCATCAAAAGCAGAGGCTGAGAGCTCAAACTGAGGAATTCAGCAGGAGTGAAACAGCAGGTGGATACACACACACACACACACTTACACACACACACACGCACACACACACACACGCACACACACACACACACACACAATGTGATGAGTGAAACAGCAGGAGGAGGTTGCACACACAAGCATGCATGCATAGGCTACACACACACACACACACACACACACACACACACACACACACACACACACACACACACACACACACACACACACACACACACACACACACACACACACACACACACACACACACACACACACACACACACACACACACACACACACAAACACACACACAGACCCTATGATAAGTTCCACAGCAGGGGAAGAATCCCCACAATGAGAGGTAAAGCCCTGAACAGCGATGTATGGAGCTGAATGCAGAAGCAGCTCTTTCATAGAGGTGGTGTTGAATAATTCATTGAATCATTAACTTGACTAGGTCTACTGACAGCTTGAAACTGGAGGGTTAAAACATCAATTGAGTCAATTTATATCAATTGAATCTCTTTGAGTAAGTCTGAACCAATTTTTTAAATGTTTGACATCAGTGTCAAGACAGATGAGGCATCTGTCTGGAAACATCTTTCTGTCTGGAAATATTATTACTCTATAGAATGAGCCTGTAAGACATTTCCATATGATACGCTAGTGCGAACTTTCACCATATTGCTTATACTTATCCAATCCTCCCAGATCTATAAATGCCTAGGGGGAAGGAGCTATGGGTTGTTTCTGTGCCAGGCATCAGAGAGTAGAATTTAAGCACATCCCCCGTATGTCAGCTGGTCAAAGTCACAGAACTGTGGCTACCAGATAGCCTCGCCTCCATCCTCCCTCACATCTCTACAATCACCGTCTAGACGAGAGAGAGGACGGGCTGTCCAACAACCTTTCCGGTAGAGGAAGAAAAAATAAAATCCCTCCCTGACACATTGATTGACAGCTCCATCCAGGCCCCAGCGCTGAAATCAAGGTGTCAGTCTGGGGGCGGCGACAGAGGAATTGTCCTCTCTGATTTAAATACCGGCCATAATAGGCCGCCATCTATCACGCCTGCCGCCCAGGTTATTCTCAGGCACATACATTAGCCCTTGGCCCAGATAGGAATGTCACCAGATTAAACATCCAATTTGTTAACTGGCCGGGCCAGAGGTGCTGCTTTTTGACAGGACTTACAAACAAGCACAAATGGCCCCATTTTTCACACCGCAGCCTGCAGGCTTTTTAATGCAGAGTGGGCCTCGGGCCTAGCGCCAGAGCAGGCAGGCTGTTGAGGTAGACAGAGGGAGCAGAGAGGACTGCTTGTAGAGTGGTAACACACACACACACACACACACACAATCACAGACACTAGAGTAACAAAGAGCTGAACACCATACACCTGATGACAGTTTTTTATCCAAACCATGTCTGTTATTCACCAAATAAATGGCATCTATCCTGATTTTAGAGGAACAACCTCACAGTACCAGTACATACTGCACACTCAGTGCATGGCAGAATCAATCAGGCCTAATCCACCGCTGTAGCATGCTAAGGACTAAGGAGAGGGAGATTCACTGTATACTTGAGATGAAGCCATATATTTCAGTCAATGAGGGGCCTATGGACAGATTGCGAGCATATTGGTAAACAGAGGGAGAGAATGACTAGCAGATGCCACCAGTTTAGACCCTGCAGACTGGGATCAGTGTGAGAAATATGGGGATGTAAGGCAGACACCAAGCACAGCCAGAGCCATGGAAACGGCCCACAGGGAGACATCTTACTTGGAGGAGAGGGAGAGGAGATATGCTGTACTGTAAAAAAAAAAAAATGTAGACCACATTTATACATACTGTACTGCAGTGTAATGTAACTGGAAAAATGGACTGAATCCAAGTCCCATCATTAAGCAGGCTTCAACCAAGATGTATTGTATATCAACTTCCTGTATAGGAGAGTAATATGACCACAGAACTACAGAACAGAAACAAGGAAAATAATTTGTGGTTCTTTTCAGTCACAGTTCAGGTTCCAGTGAGTTGCCAGATATGCTTTTATAATAATAACAATAGATGAATATTAACCACAGAAAACTAGTAGGGTATTTTGTCTCTCAGAAAAAGAATGCAAATTATAATGGTCTGAGAAATGGACCGTACTAAGTAATATCATTTCTCTCACACCAACAGACAGGGTCTTTTTATGATTTCAAAACCGTTCTTCGGGGAAAGAGTGATTTATCCCTCACTTTGTCTGTCAGACAAATGTTTCTCTTTATGGCTATTACTATTCCAAACGGGGCCTGGCGTCAGAAAACTAATATACTGCGTGAAGTATTTAATTAAGTATCTGGGCAGAGATGGGTGAGCGTCTTGCTTTATTGAACCAAAATTAAAAATAACTCTCCCATTTGAATAAATGGCCTGGGGGTTGCCTCTCAAGCGTTTAATTTTAATATCGCTCATGCCACTTTAACCTTTTCAAGCGCTGGCCCCTTCAATTGTTTGTGAATGGAGACAGTACGCCGAGAATGCCTCTATAGACAACAGAGACTTCCTCCCCTGTCACCTGACTAGGGAAAAACATGTCAGCCTCCTAGTTGTTCTGTTTGTTTGTACTTCTTGTGTGCTGAAGAGGAGATAAGACAAAGAAAAAAGGAGGAAGGAAGGAGGGAGGAACAAACCGATATATAGGCAGTGATACATTGATAGAAGAAGCATAATGATGCAATCGTTACAAAGTCAGTGTAATTTACGCCCGCCTTTGAAGTCGGCGGAGAACCCAACCATGTTAGACTGCCTCAAACGGTAGGTTTAATCAAACACGACTGGAGCCCAAATAAAAGGAGGAGGAAACTTCATCCGGGAGTCAACACAGCACAAAACAACACCTAATTGGAAAAAACAACGCCGGGGCTTGGGTAGAGAAGACATTTGTTGTTGTGTTATGCTCCTTTTCTAACTGGGGCTCTCATTTCAGACATAGGTTTTTAACTCACAGAGAGAGATAGCCCAGTGAGATTCTCCATCTGTTTGGCTTAAGACTTCTCTCAGCTGCTTTGGGAATGAGGCGGTCATGGACAAGGTGAACTCCATCACGCCATCTGCCTGGACCTTGGCCTGGCCCTAGACACCATTAGGGGCCAGTTGCAGTCATCAAAAACATCTCTTCCCAGTCTCACTGAGCAGATTTAGCTTTATGAATACATTATGTTTCCTGGCTGCTTGGATAAGTAGAGAGAAATGGGTGTTAAGGTTGTGATTATCGTTTTGATACCTTTTGGCTCGGGTTTTAAGAGCAAAGTATGTACGTTTTTTAATCTGTCGCTACGTGAAGTGGGTCCGGTAACTATGGTCCAGATTCAAATGAACCTGCCTGAGCATTAATGTTATGCAGGACCTGTGAGTACAAAGTGTGACATTTTATTTGTAAGATAATAATAAATCAAAGTAAGAGATTAGTGAAAAAATGACAGTTAGTCGAAGGCATTTCTAAATGGAACAAAAATGTAAACGCACCAGGTGAAGTGTTCACCACATGTTTCATGAGCTGAAATAAAAGATCCCAGAAATGTTCCATACGCACAAAAAGTGTATTTCTTTCAAATGTTTTTCACAAATTTGCCAAGGTAACCCCTCCACCTGACAGGTGTGGCATATCAAGAAGCTGATTAAACAACATGAACATTATACAGGTGCACCTTGTGCTGGGGACAATAAAAGGCCACTCTAAAATGTGCAGTTTTGCCACACAACACAATGCCACAAATGTCTCACGTTTTGAGGGGGCGTGCAATTGGCATGCTTACTGCAGGAATGTCAACCAGAGCTGTTTACAAAGAATTTAAAGTTAATTTCTCTACCATAAGCTGCCTCCAATGTAATTTTAGAGAATTTGGCAGTACTATACGTCCAACTGGCCTCACAACCGCAGACCACATGTATGGTATCGTGTGGACGAGAGGTTTGCTGATGTTAACGTTGTGAACAGAGTGCCCCACGGTGGTGGTGGAGTTATGTTATGGGCAGGCATAAGCTATGGACAATGAACACAATTGCATTTTATCGATGGCAATTTGATACCGTGACGACATCCTGAGGCCCGTGGCGAGGCCCTTTTTTTTTAGGTATCTGTGACCAACAGATGCATATCTGTATTCCCAGTCATGTGAAATCCATGGATTAGGCCCTAACGAATTTATTCCAATTGACTGATTTCCTTATATGAACTGTACCTCAGTGAAATCAATGAAATTGTGCATGTTGTGTTTATATTTTTGTTCAGTATATTGTAAAGCTATTTTTCTATCTCTTTCATATAAGCCTGTGAGAAAATAGTCACGAACACGGACCATGTCTGCTGTGCGCATCAGTGGAATCCATCCTTACTGCCCCTGACCTACACTGGAGAGTTTCACTCCCAGGGTGGGAGAATAGAGTTCCTACTAGAATGGACTGCAGATGAGTCAGAGTGTGAAGGAAAACATATCCTCTCGACACTCTAACAATACCACCAATGAGTCCTCAGCACACCAGTAATGAAACATTAAATAATCCATTGAATTAGAATTGATGCTGCATTTAACGTTTATTTTTCATTTAAAAAACAATATGCTGCTCTCATCAGCGAGAAACGCTACATCCTTTATTGTCCAGAGTGCAGAATTGATGTCAACATTCATCTTTTCATATTCCCAGCCAGTGTAAGTGGATTACTCATGAAATCATTCACAGCTAATAGCATCCAGACGCCAATGTGCCAGAGAGGAATTAAGTCTCTCTCCAGAGCGATACAGACCTACAGTATCTTACTGTAACTGCTTCCTGGAGCACTGAAATATGTGTCTCACACAGGGCTGGACTACCACATTTGGGGGTGGGGGGTGGGGGCTAACTGCATTTCAACAAATTTTGCAATGGTGCAGAGAGAAACAGTTGCGATTTCATAACACTATTCTACACATTTTATCATGAGGCTAAGAGAAAATGTTGCAGTTTGAAAGCTATTATCCTGCAATTCTATACTTTTTATAGCTCATTTCCTGCAAGGAGGTCGGGGGCCCCAGGGCACTTGCTCTGCATGCCCATTCGATAATCTGGCCTTGATCTCAAATACATTTTCTGTCTATGAAAGTGTCATTCATATTTAGAAAATATACTAAAATATATGAATGAAGAAGAAGTGAAAATATATATTTTTTAAAGAACAATTGTTTGCTATTTGCAGTGGTTTTGTCCCCCCAAAATTATGCATACACACATGCACACACACACACAAGGACACACAAACGTGCACACACACTCACACAAAACCAACTGATCCTAGGGCTTGAAAGGGTTTAATAGCCTACACCTACTGGTCTAGGTAAAGCAACCGGGCCTCAATCAATGGGGCGCAAGAAACAAAGAGCAAGTTAGGAGAGGTACTTTATTACAAATATCATAAATATTCATAAGTGGGTGAGAAGTGCAGAGTAATTGATATGGAGCTGCTGGGAAAGCAGTAGATATTCCAGCATGGCTGTCTGCCACAGGAGAGTGGAGAGGGAAATGAAGTCCTGAGAGTAGTGCAGGTGCACAGCTTGGATCCAGCCCAGACACACACAGACATACAAATAGACACACACACACTCATAAATGTGTTCACACTTACATGAATACATTCTTCAGCATGTATGCAAAAATGAAAAATGCTATGCGCTCACATCAACATTACAACACTACAGGTTAACTGATAATAATATGCAGAAGACCACAATGCACACACACACACACAGACACACACACACAAAATGCACAAGGCTCGCACAAATCCGAGCTGACACACGGGTCACTCGTTCCAAAAACAGCAACACACCCTCAGTCACACACGGCCAAATACCTCCGTGACAAAAGCATTATCTCAGCATCAGCTGCTGGTTGTGCTCCCTCTATGGATTTCACATTAACCCTCCACCCTAACCATTCAAATGAGAGTCAAGAGGTAGGTGTGTGTGTGTGTGTGTGTGTGTGTGTGTGTGTGTGTGTGTGTGTGTGTGTGTGTGTGTGTGTGTGTGTGTGTGTGTGTGTGTGTGTGTGTGTGTGTGTGTGTGTGTGTGTGTGTGTGTGTGTGTGTGTGTGTGTGTGTGTGTGTGTGTTATATGGATTACATACACTACAGGGACTTAAGCCAGACATAACATTAAAAACACAAAGATGAGAGCTAGGGGTCAAAAGTGTCAACGACAACAAGTAGGAGACAAAGTCCCTGGGAACAAGCTTATGTTTTCATCTGATTTGGATGATTGGGGATTTTTGTGAAGTGGTTTGACGTTTTGGGGTGGTTAGGATGGTTCCTAATCAGCTGGCGTGTCCCCTGCCATGACTAGGGTTTAGTTCTGTTCTCTGAGGACTCCCATTGGCTGCCCGTGGTTCTGCAATTACACTGCCATGGCACGGAATTCTACTCTGGCGCGCCTCAGTGTCCATTCCGTCCACATGGCACGGCAGACAAGATATGTATAACAATATAGTGCCCAGTGTAATAACTGTGGCCAAAATACCACACTGAAACAGTCAAAATCTCACTATCACATTTAAATGCCTAGATATCATTTCCATAAAGATATCATTTAAAGAAAGTATTTGATGCACTGTAAAAATGTATGCCCAGCATTATTCACTATTGGTAATCAATTAAAGACATTTTGTTGGAGTAGATTTGATTGGACTGTGAAGAATTTATGTTTGAGTAGAGTAGTTTGGGTAGTAGATTGTATTGGTGTGCAGATAAGAGGTCCACACAAAGAATAGCCTTTTTACAATTATGACAATTTGCAAATATCTTAGTGGGATAAAAACTACTAACAATCTGCCAAATCTGAACAGGTTACTGCTATAAATGTATGATGTATCAGTAAATCAACCATAGCTGTAATGTTCAAAAGATGTGAAACAGGTTTATGGACACAAATGTTATTTCAAAATTCATTGTGAAGGAAACTGCAACAGTCCTTAAATCTTGAGAGTTGTACAGCACTTTGTAAAAGCAGTAGTTTCTCTACACCTCTCTGTGTTTTAAGATTCCGACTCTCTTGTCTCTTAGCTCTGCTAAGATAAAGAGCTAGGACCAGACATGGCAGACACAAGTACACACACACTCCCTGATTTGTAGATGAAGCCAATGTGCGATTCAGGCAATTTGTTCTGTGCCATCTCGGTGACACAGCCAGGTCACATTCTTCCTGGTTAATTAAGGTCTGTGTATCCAACCGCTGCCACCAGCACGCACAAGCTGACTGCACCTTAAGCACAAGCAGGATCGTCATATGGGAACTGCACCACGTTCTGGTTCTTTTCCTAGTACTGGTCCAGCTTCGCTTCCAATTCGGCTGGCTCCCTAAATGCCCCATCAATATGTTTCATCAAATTAGTAAGCAGCCAAAAATTGACGCTTTTCATTAATTATACAGGATCATTCTAATTGCAAATTCAAATGTATTCGCTCCGAACAGAAGGTGTTCAGTAATATTTCAGGGAATTTGCATATTAAATGGGGGTCGCTGTGTATTATGTATGGTAATGTATGCGCATTGTCTTTATTTTTAACTCGCGGGCTGCTTGCGTGAGCAGGTGAAAAAATTCCAGAGTGTTTAATTTCGCTGAACAAACGCGACGAGGCCACTTGTCAAGTGCTGTATGGTCGGTGTCAATCTTTGTTTCTTCCCACTTTCCTGGCCATGCCTTTGATTAGCAGAAGCAATGGCGCCACCAGTAAACAAACCTGCGGGTTGCCAGAGACAGTGCAGGAAGTCATTGCTGTTCATTTTCTCGGCTTCCTGTTTCACTTTGCCTTTTGTTTCGCGGCTCTTTTCACTGCCAGCAGTCAGAGATGACACTGCATCGTCAGCGGAATTCACAAATAGAGGGCAGGCGTGTTTCACAGCATGCAACCAACTCAGCACGACCTGAACAATGTAGACAGCCTACAATAGAATTAGGACTGTCAGTTGTATTAACTTGAATGAACTGGCTTGTTGGATTCAGGTTACACTGTGTGCAATACCAAACAACAGCTTCACCAAAAATACTTCTTCTGGCTTGATCTGGCTGTGGGGTATTGGGGAAAGAAACTACAAAGCAAATGTAGCATATGTGTACTTTAAATGTCATAAATTTGTAAGCAGTTTTCTCAGGGTTGCTTATAAACAGTACAATGGCATAAATGAGCTCATATCAGCTCAGTCTTCCATTTGGCTGTGTCCCAAGCCAATCCATCAACAGAGGAAAGGCCCTGCTAAAGGAGATGAAAGGAGGTCTCCCCAGTCAAGAGCATTACACTGGTGTGAAAAGAACAATACACTGCTTTAGGAAAATTGAACATCATTTACACAAAATTACTCTATGCTGTTTGAACTTGTCACAGCATTACCTGGTTATAAATGGAAACGTGTACAACTGCATTAGACAGAATAACCTTATCCCTACAGTTCTGGAAAAAAATGTAAACAATCACTCCCCCATTTCAACTTCTACACTCTCAAAACATACAGGAAGCAGGGACCTTCTTTGTTTTATAAGTCAAATCTCAACGCAGTTGAGCAGACAGGTAGACTCTCATCAAATCTTGATCAAACATCTGTCGGATTCGCTACCTTAGTTTCCAAGGCTTAAATGTTCTCCTCCTCCTCATTAAAGAGTGTACCACAACCTGACACGTTCCTTAAGCTTTGGTGGTGTTTTCAGAGGTGTTAACACAACGTGGGATCATTGAGAAGGGGAGAGCGTGGATCCTCTAGGAAAGGTAAAGATTAATTAAAGCACGAAGCGACGGTGCCGGGAGTGCTAGCGTGGCTGATGACAGGTTAGCGCTCAGACTGGAGGGTTCACTTAAAGAGCTGAGATCACAGCTCCCTTCACTCCTTCTCAGTTACACAGAACAGCTTTTATTAGCCCAACGGCTCACACACACACACACACACACACACACACACACACACACACACACACACACACACACTCACACTCACATACTCGACACACACGACAGACAGACAGACAGACGTTACAGTTGAACCATACATATTCCCACACACGCCACGGAGGATACAAACCTCCACTATATTCTATATTCACTATTCAACGTACGTAGTTAATTTAATATGAAGGAAAGGGGGATTTCTCTATATAGCATTAGGAACCACATGATAACAGGCAAACACAAATGCATAAATAATCAACTCTAAAGCAAGAATATGTTTTCGACCATTCTCTGCTATCCCCCTGAAAACAGTGGGAACGGCTAACGGACGAGGCCGTGCCATCTCTTGCACCTCCATCAGAAAGAGAGAGGCGACAGAGTGGAAGTTGCCAGTTTGGCCACAGGGTGCCACTGTGCCCGACGGCCACCCACTCACAGCTAGCCATGGGAAAGTGCAACCTGGCATGCAATTGGTGTGGTGGGTCCACTGCCCAATGAAACCTGGCCCATAGTGAGTTGTACCCCTGGCCAAGGGGGAGACTCCAAGGATGTATCTCCCCTGGATGAATGTTAGCTGGACAGATGGAGATCTGGAGAGACGTTTCCAGCCCCAAGCCAGTCATTGATGTCCAGCCAAAGCTAAACTAAACCCACTTTCTCCATGTCTGGTTCATATGAAAGTGGATCCAATGTTTGACTGAATCTTTACTATGCCAATTGAATGTGACTGTTGTTTTAGCTACAAATGACAATGCCTGTTTGTACTGAAGTGATTGTTTGAGATCTCTGTTCAATGTCAATTTAGCGGTGAGGGGGTATTGGATTGTAGTATAGCTAAGAGCCCGTGAAGTAAACACACAAGCAAGTACCCATACACGCAAACCCCCACACACACGAACACACACGAAAACACACACAAACAGACACACACACACACATAGATGTCCATAAACACTTCATCTCAATAACCCTGCTTTATCTCGTATTTCTACTGATCAACTCCCTCCAGACAAGCAACTTGGTGTGACCCCATAATTTATAGAGGTTCATTCAATGGCATGTACTCTAGAGAGCTTAATGGCTGTTATTTCCCTTTGTAAGATTAGCAGACTCACACATTCATTTCATTTGTTATTGCAGTTAATAAAATGTTTCAATAAAAACACTGATTTGGGTTCCTAATTTAAAGCCTGTCTGTTTCCTAGTAATACTGTACACCAGAACACAGCACAGAATGAATGCTCTTAGTACTGTTCTATGTTTGTCAAACTTTCACCATGAAGGTTTGGTTTTGGGTCACCTCTCCAACACCAAATGGGTCGCATTTCCAACACCATGGTATAATTTAGACATAATTGACCGCTGTTCTCAACTTGGCTTTATCTGGAGCTGAAATGTAGTATTTTTGTGGCTCTGGTTATCCTCAGAGTCCTCAGTGGGCTGATCATTCTGAGTGTCTAAGGTCAGGGGTCAGAAATGTGTTTACGTTTGTGCGGAGAAGCATAGGACAGCGCCTGATGTCAGCTGGAACCGGCGGTGTTTCCCAAGAGAAACTTTAGCCACTTCCTCCTCATGCTCCCTTACTCTACAGAGAAAAACATTCCGGGGTTCGACTCTCTAAATAGACAACACATGTCCCTCCAAAGGGCCGGAAGCCAAACTACGTATCATAAAGACAGTGGTACAGTACATCCATGTTGAACAATATATAATCCGTGACAGTATCCGAGTTGTTGGGTTAAATAGTTTCCGCTCGTGAATTTACCATCAACCACAACTCTTGGATAATATTTGTTTCTCACTTCCTGACTTGAGTCTCCATTTGTTTCCTGGATAGGAATTGGAACGGATGGATTCAACCAAACTCTAACATCAGTGTTTTCCATATCAGTGTATCTTTCTCTGCCGTGTGTGAAAGCCGCCTGTGCCTGGAACAGGAGCTCGGGTCACGGTCTCTCTGTGAGAGGTGGGTGGAAACACAACAGCGGTAAATCCAGGTTCATGTCTAATCTGCATGTTGGACTAATGTCAATGAGAGGCCTCTGCTAAAACATCTGGACTCGCTATGTTTCCTCAGGTTGAGAAGGAGCAGAAGCACTCTTCTGGGGGCAAGAAAATAGTTTCAGCTGAATAAAACTGATCGTGATTATAATAGGAGCACATAAGTAGCTAAACTAATCTAGGTTTTTATATCCAATGCTAATTGTTGTGATCTACTACTAACAAATACAGACGTTGGACCAGATGATTTTTGTTCTGTGGGAATGAAGAAGCTCCCAGTACAGGTGAGAGGAGAACCCTTTGTCGTGTTTTGGAATGTTCTAAAATGTACTAGATGCACCGCACACATAGAATACAATTAGATCATGATAGGACAAGGCTTGTCCAAACTTCATCGGGCTTCATTTCAAATGTAGCCGTCAGAACAGTTTCCTCCACATTAAGTGGACATTCCTGAGCGGTTAGTTTTCTGGTGTCTTATTGACGTGCCAGTGTGTGTGTGCGTGTTTGAGGCAGGAGTGACAGGTTAGGACAAGCTAACGGTGAGAGTGCATTAATTAATGACTGACGGCTAACAGCCAGAGCATTAATATGACTGAAGTATTCGCTTGGGGCCTGTCAGGCCAACACGAATCGATGGATCAATGCCTACACACACACACACACACACACTCTCAAACATACACATCAACACACACACATAAAGTACACGCACGCACACACTCAGGTACACACACAACCATGCTCTATCGAAACTAGGTGTCCACTGCCCCTGGCTCTCTATTACCGGACGTCTCTCCTCCTGACGATAAAGGTTCTAGGTGGAACACAGCGTTGATTTGTACTGAAGATTTTTTTTCCCCTCCCTATTTTCCCAGCATATATCCGGGGCTAGATTAGCTCATTAAGGGGACTGGGTTTGGATCTTTGGATCTTCAATTCGGGCGCTGGTGTGTTTTGACAGGTGGGATTAGGAAGGGGTCCGCGTCGAGCTAGCTAAGCTCACCGTAAAACCCTGTGCCGATGCGAGGAGTAGCGCCATGCATGCAGGGAGATAGAGACCCTCATTCCCAATGGTACCCTGCCTACTGCTTTCTATACTGTGCCTCCACTACTTCATGCAGGAATATGGGAAAGAGCTCACTCATGCCATAGCAGAGATGGGGAAGTATTTCAATTATTTTGGTGTATGTACTTGAAATATCTATTCATTCTGTGTATTTTGTCATTGGCATTAGGTGACGGGGTTGTCTTGTACTTTACATTTACATTTTGCCCTCCCAATGAGCACAGTGGTAGAAGGACATTTGGCAAAGCTAAGATAGTTATATGGCTAGGCAATGAATGCAGCGAACCAGGCTCATGGGTGTCCATTCAGTGTTTGCCAATAGGCGGTAAATGAACACCTGGCTACAGAGTCTTGGTTCTTGTTGTTAGTTAACAACAAACAGACCAAGGTTTATGATGGGCTGCAGTAAACTGTGGCGAGTGAAACCGAATGGCCAGAAAAATAATACCAACAAACAAATGGTTTTGACAAAGACTGTTGTTAGTGAGGATGTGTATGCATGCGCGAGTGTGTTGGTGTGAACGGAGGACGCATTTTTGGTGAGTATGTGTCCAGGTGCAGGTGTGTGTATGTGTGCTTCCATGTGTTACCACACACACACACACACACACACACACACACACACACACACACACACACACACACACACACACACACACGCACACACTTGTGTGTTCCCGGGTGTGTTGTAATCCCTCATAGAGCCAACTCAGCAGGTGAAGAGCCTCACTAGAGAGGGGTGATGAGCTGTAGGATAAACATTATCTAAAACTCTCCAGCCTCCCAAAGTATCATCCAGCGTGCTTAAGTTAAGGTGCAGGACCGGGATGATTTGCATAAGTAATTAGCTAATGTGCTGTTCAATTTCTCTCCCATCTGGCTCCATGAGCCAGACCTCATTTCTCAAATTGACAGCCTGGTCTCTATCGCTAGCCACACTGCAACAAGGCGCCCACCAAATTAATTTGTCAACCTTCTCCAGTAATGGGACATTCACCTTGAAAACTCAATTTACCTGAGTCTGTCTGAGGGAAAAAGCGAGAGAATTTTCTCAAAAAACACTTTGGGAAGAAACAACAAAAGCATGACTGAAGTGTTAGTATATGAGTGTGTGTCGAGAGGAGAAAATTGGGAGAGGGAGAGGGGTGTTGAAGTTGGTTTAGCATCACTTGCTGTTTGTACCACATAAAGAACTGCAAGACAGAGACCCATTAGAACTGTTACAGTGTAGATGCATAATCCAATAACCCAAACAATAACCTATTCATGAAGTTTGATTTTAGACAGAACACTGGATTGGAAATAAAAGTGACACATTTGGCTTAAATGACTGCCAAATTCCTTGACTCTCTCTCTCTCTCTCACACACACACACACACACACGCACACACACACACACACACGCTGTGATTGTTTGCACCTGAAAATCTGAATTGAGATATGATGTGTAACGGGATCTTAAGAAGATACAACATACACCAGAGGCCGAGGCAGGAGATGCTTCACACACAACATAGCACTACAGTACTTATGACATTTTGAAATGGCAACATTGATAATTCCTAAGGGCATGGATGGGTAAGGACTCTTTATAACTTTCACTAACGGGCTCTTTCTCTCTCTAGCTCTGTTTTCTTGTTGTGGTTTCACCCTCACTCCTGGATATTCCCATGAGCAGAGAGTAGGTGGGGGCTAGCATGGGCGAGAGTGATGCCAGGGCGCTCTACTCAGGGACCAACACAGGGAAATGGGCCAAAAAGCCAATCTAATGAAACCCCCAAAATTAATTTTCAGTCTCATCTTTAGCTGGAGGCGGTGTGGAGAGCCGGGGGAGCCCTCGCCTGTTTGTGGAGAAAAGAATGGAGGGATGGAGAGGGAGAGGAGGGAGAGGAGGGAGAGGAGGAGATGTAGGAGAGGGGTAACATCACACCATATTGGAATAAAAAAGACTCCCAATGTACCACTCTCTCTCTCTTTCTCTCTCTTTCTCTCTCTCTCCCTCTCTCTTCTCTCTCTCTATTTCCTTCTCTCTCTCCCCCCTCTCTCTTTCTCTCTATTTCTCTCTCTCTCCCTCTCTCTTCTCTCTCTCTATTTCCTTCTCTCTCCCCCCCTCTCTCTTTCTCTCTATTTCCCTCTCTCCCTTTCTCCCTCATTCAGACTGTATACTTATTCCATTCCTTTGTGCTCCTGTTCCTTTGTCCTGTTCCTTTCTCACCAGCTGCCACCCCAGTAAGGGAGAACTGTGGCTATGGCACCAAACCCCTGGGCATAACATACTCACACACACAGGTATGAGCAGTGAGAGCCTTGATATACAGTGGAGTAGAGCTAACTAATGTAGCTACACTAGCATAGCCCTGGCCTGGTGTTTAAATCAGTCCAGCACATCCACATATTTTCTCTGTGCTATTCAGCAGCGCCACTCCCGCGCCACACGGGTCGACCTTGGCGTTTTCCACTGGCGCGGCTGGTGCCATCTGCAGTAAAGCATCCCGGCCCCAAGTTTTTGGGTCCGTTACGCTTCCACCGGGGGCCCGGCCAGATGGCACTACCCACTAAGAGGGTTTTACTGCGGCTAAAGACGACCGGGCAGAGCTTGCCCGCCTCCCTCCTCCCTGCTGGCTGTGCCAATTGTGCTCCCCTCTACCCCCTCCTCGCCACCCCACCCAATATTTCAGTCATGATTATCCAGCACCAGACAATCCTTTAAAAGCCAAAAGGGCATAACTGCAGCACAGCAAGAACCTTCAGCTGCTGGGGTACGAGCAGACTTTTTTACTAAGCTGCTGAGGAAAGTCAAACTTGTGTATGGGCTCAGAAACCACGTTAAAACTCTACTCTAGAACTTTATATGTTTCTAGTGTGGACACGTACACATGCGGGTGGACCGACAAACAGACAAACAGTACCTAGAAACAGACAGACAGACAGACAGACAGTACCTAGAGACAGACATACATACAGTGCCTAGAGACAGACAGACAGACAAGCAGACAGTACCTAGAGACAGACAGACAGTACCTAGAAACAGGACAGAGAGTACCTAGAGACAGACAGACATACAGTACCTAGAGACAGACAGACAGACAGACAGACAGACAGACAGACAGACAGTACCTACAGACAGACAGACAGACAGACAGACAGACAGACAGACAGACAGACAGACAAGCAGTACCTAGAGACAGACAGACAGTACCTAGAGACAGACAGACAGACAGACAGACAGACAGACAGACAGACAGACAGACAGACAGACAGACAGACAGACAGTACCTAGAGACAGACATACATACAGTGCCTAGAGACAGACAGACAGACAAGCAGACAGTACCTAGAGACAGACAGACAGTACCTAGAAACAGGACAGAGAGTACCTAGAGACAGACAGACATACAGTACCTAGAGACAGACAGACAGACAGACAGTACCTAGAGACAGACAGACAGACAGACAGACAGACAGACAGACAGACAGACAGACAGACAGACAGACAGACAGACAGTACCTACAGACAGACAGACAGACAGACAGACAGACAGACAGACAGACAGACAGTACCTAGAGACAGACATACATACAGTGCCTAGAGACAGACAGACAGACAAGCAGACAGTACCTAGAGACAGACAGACAGTACCTAGAAACAGGACAGAGAGTACCTAGAGACAGACAGACATACAGTACCTAGAGACAGACAGACAGACAGACAGTACCTAGAGACAGACAGACAGACAGACAGACAGACAGACAGACAGACAGACAGTACCTACAGACAGACAGACAGACAGACAGACAGACAGACAGACAGACAGACAGACAAGCAGTACCTAGAGACAGACAGACAGTACCTAGAGACAGACAGACAGACAGACAGACAGACAGACAGACAGACAGACAGACAGACAGACAGTACCTAGAGACAGACAGACAGTACCTAGAGACAGACAGACAGACAGACAGACAGACAGACAGACAGACAGACAGACAGACAGACAGACAGACAGTACCTACAGACAGACAGACAGACAGACAGACAGACAGACAGACAGACAGACAGACAGACAGACAGACAGACAGACAGACAGACAAGTCCAGTTGTTTACGGTATTCCACAATCTTACTCTGGGTGAGCCGAGTTATCCCCAGCGCTGTGGCTAGCTGTGCCATTAAGATGGGTCAAGGGATGTATGGATCACTTCTCTCAGGTGAGAGAATAATAAGAAAATTGTGCTTGTGGTCTGAAAAATCAATACATTCATCTCACAGCCTGGGAGAGGAGAGCTGACCTGTCTATGGGTTCTGAGAGGAGCTGCATGTGCTGGGTGATGGGGTTGGGTAACACCATTTCTTTTTTTGAAAAATAGGAATTCTCTAAGTTAAAACTAAGCTTAGCCACATATTGGAAGCTAATATCATTCATTTGCATCCTGGTTGCTCAATGAAAATATTGATCACTGTGAAAGAAACAATGTTTAAGACGACATGCTATAATGCCTTTGTAACATTTTATAAGAGTGCGTAAGAACAATAACAATTATACATTAGTTATTGTTCACCCTCATTGGGGTAACCCAGCTCATTACATTTACATTTAAGTCATTTAGCAGACGCTCTTATCCAGAGCGACTTACAAATTGGTGAATTCACCTTCTGACATCCAGTGGAACAGCCACTTTACAATAGTGCATCTAAATCATTAAGGGGGGGGGGGGGGGGTGAGAAGGATTACTTATCCTATCCTAGGTATTCCTTGAAGAGGTGGGGTTTCAGGTGTCTCCGGAAGGTGGTGATTGACTCCGCTGTCCTGGCGTCGTGAGGGAGTTTGTTCCACCATTGGGGGGCCAGAGCAGCGAACAGTTTTGACTGGGCTGAGCGGGAACTGTACTTCCTCAGTGGTAGGGAGGCGAGCAGGCCAGAGGTGGATGAACGCAGTGCCCTTGCTTGGGTGTAGGGCCTGATCAGAGCCTGGAGGTACTGCGGTGCCGTTCCCCTCACAGCTCCGTAGGCAAGCACCATGGTCTTGTAGCGGATGCGAGCTTCAACTGGAAGCCAGTGGAGAGAGCGGAGGAGCGGGGTGACGTGAGAGAACTTGGGAAGGTTGAACACCAGACGGGCTGCGGCGTTCTGGATGAGTTGTAGGGGTTTAATGGCACAGGCAGGGAGCCCAGCCAGCAGCGAGTTGCAGTAATCCAGACGGGAGATGACAAGTGCCTGGATTAGGACCTGCGCCGCTTCCTGTGTGAGGCAGGGTCGTACTCTGCGGATGTTGTAGAGCATGAACCTACAGGAACGGGCCACCGCCATGATGTTGGTTGAGAACGACAGGGTGTTGTCCAGGATCACGCCAAGGTTCTTAGCGCTCTGGGAGGAGGACACAATGGAGTTGTCAACCGTGATGGCGAGATCATGGAACGGGCAGTCCTTCCCCGGGAGGAAGAGCAGCTCCGTCTTGCCGAGGTTCAGCTTGAGGTGGTGATCCGTCATCCACACTGATATGTCTGCCAGACATGCAGAGATGCGATTCGCCACCAGTGCACCAGTGGTCCCAGGCCCTGATTAGGGGGACTAATAGAGGGGCTGCTGAGCTGAGCAGTGTATTGACTGCAGTGAACACACTCCACTCCCAAATCCTCCCTGCCCAGAGCCCC
>NC_088243.1:62797537-62917537 GCF_036934945.1 Oncorhynchus masou masou | reverse complement strand
CCTATCTGGCACTGTTGTGGCTGGTTCGGGCATGCCGAGTCCAGATTGCACCCTCACACTACGAAAAATCCAAAGGATGAAAAATGAAACCTGCTTGCCAATGAAATGAAATACCCTATATTGCAGACCGACCTTCATAATCTGAGGGGTTGTTCACCATGTTAGATATCCATAAAGATTAATGTATGCTCCAGCTATGAAGGTTAAGTGTCTTACTCACGGGTGGAACCCCCAGCAGACAGGGATGTGAACCAACAACAGACAACTCTTATGTTCAAGTCAGGCACTGTTTTTAGGGCTATACTGTATATCAGGGGTGTTACATATAACCTGTGGGCCGTTAGCTGTTATGAATGCTTATAGCAAGGCTTATAATGCACTATGGGCTGATAATAGGCACTATAAGTGCATTCATACAAGCTAGCTGCTCTTATCCTGCATCAAATGACCTCCTCACCTCATCACATCTGTTTGGCAGGACTGGGCCCATGGATGGACCGACTTAATTAGCCACACCTCACTCCTCCTCCTGATTAACCACAGAGTACGTGTGTGTGTGTGTGTGTGTGTGTGTGTGTGTGTGTGTGTGTGTGTGTGTGTGTGTGTGTGTGTGTGTGTGTGTGTGTGTGTGTGTGTGTGTGTGTGTGTGTGTGTGTGTGTGTGTGTGCGTGCGTGCGTGTGTGTCGGTGTCGGTGGGGGTTGGACAGAACGGAGGGTTAACTGTGCATTCTTAATTGGGTAAACACTCGACTGATTGGCGAGAGAGAGGGGGAGAGAGAGAGATGGAAGGAAAGAGAGAGAGAGCCCATTGTGGCTGAGGGAGTTGGCCGGTATCAGAGGTGAATCATCATAGTAGTAGGCTGCTGCCCCATGGTTTCACAATCAGCTGAGTTAAAGAAAGTGGAGAGCTATCTTCCATGGCACACAGATCGCTAGGCAGAACAGAGCCAATGACCCAGATTGGATTGAGGTAAAGGACTGGGAAGGGGGGATGGGGGGATGGGGGGGGCAGGTGGGTGTTTGGGGTGCGAAGGCATTCAGGCTAAGCCTGGGCTGTTGAGTCGATGACAGGGTGGGAGTGGGGGGCTCGGTGAGGGGTCCCTGGTGATGTTTACAGATTACATCCCACCCCGTGTTGGCTCTTTGAAAGCCACGGGAGGCAGCAATATGTCAACAAACGGGGATCGATAGCTTTTCTCTCACCAACGGCTAGCGAGGGGATAACGGCAGCATTAGTGACAGGCTCTGGAGGGAAGGCAGTGAGTTTATCAGCTGTCAGGCCTTCAGGGGGGGGGGGGCCCTGCCAGTACCAGGGATTTTCCCAGTTCCCATGCCCCCACATGGAGCGCTACTCTGAGTGGCAAGATATCTTTTCCCCACTGGTGAATTGGTTTATGGGCAATCCCGGGCCAGTGCACACTCCCCCCCACCCTGGGCACCCGCTGGAGGCCCTGGCTCCATGGAATCACCCAGACGGATATTACCACAAGCTGTGAACGCTAGGACAGGTAGCGAAACAACCCTTCTGTTCCCCACCGCCTGCCAACAGGGTGACTTGCCAGCTTCGGAGCCCCCGTGCAACAGAGGGAGAGTGAAGTGTGTTATACTCACAGAGCCTTCAGGTTTTAAGGGACTGGAATGCACTCCTCTGAATGGAAAATGGAGGATGATTGTTTAATGGCAACATCTGTATTTGAATAAATCGCTGGAGGAGATTCCGCCTCCTTGAGGAAAATGCAAAGATTCATTAACAAGTTGGAGAGTCATACGGGGTGGATATGAATATTACATCTCCTCAGAGAAGCAAAGCAAAATGTGTCCACGCCAAATCGAGGTAGGAACAATAACATGTTTTTGTGGGAGCATAGTTCACCAGAGGCAACTAGTGGTATCATGTTATCCCAGGGTAAAGTGCGATCGTGGCTATAGTTGTGTGGTATTTTATATTAGGGGAGCTGCAGTGTGTGTGTGTGTGTGTGTGTGTGTGTGTGTGTGTGTGTGTGTGTGTGTGTGTGTGTGTGTGTGTGTGTGTGTGTGTGTGTGTGTGTGTGTGTGTGTGTGTGTGTGTGTGTGTGTGTGTGTGTGTGCGTAGGTTGGAATAGATACCCTGCTGAAAGGCGAGAGGGGTGAACCACAAACACTGGCACTGATATTTCCCTCTTACCCTGTGGAGCAGTCGTCAAGGTCGTCTGGACTAACCCAGACACAAACACATAAATACATCACACCGAGTAGTAGACGAGCTACAGTACTAGGAGTAGGGTAGAGTGGCTATCTACTGTATATAGTGATGAATTAAGAGGAAGAGAAAACAAATGATTTCATGTTGAGTTTTTGCATCACTTAGCAGAGCCAGAGGGGTGGCAGTCATTGATATGATTACAGTACTGTAAACACACTGCAGGTACCTCTCACACGAACACACACACACACCTCACAGTGTCAAATGACCTAATTTCTCCTGTCCCCAGTGCTAGTTCTGCCACCATCAGTTCTCAGATCAAACAAGTCCTCCCTCTCTCTCTCTCTCTCTCTCTCTCTCTCTCTCTCTCTCTCTCTCTCTCTCTCTCTCTCTCTCTCTCTCTCGCTCTCAGACCATTTTGCTGTTGGTTCCTGAAAGTCGTGAAGAAGCAGTGGTAGGCCGACCCCCCTTGTGTGAGGGACGGGATACACTGAATAATTGAACCAGAAGACCAGGCCACCTGCAGGAGCTTTCAACAGTCCCCCATCCATATTTTACACCTACACCACTGTCTCTGACCCCCCACTCCCTGAACATACACACACACACACACGCACACACACACACACACGCACGCACGTACGCACACACGCAAGCATGCATGCAAGCACACACAAACGGTGTCTCATCCCCCCACCCATCGCCCCTGAAATACCCTAACGGCAACACCAGACCAGGTGACCCTCATAATGCCTATGTGATAAAAAGCCATTAAAACAATGTCTACAAGCGAGCAACTGTCTTCAATAACATGCATAAAGCCCAATGCAAAATCATGTAATAGCACTTGCACCCATAACCTGTCTCCTAAAAACATAACCCCGGACAAACGACCCATAAAACCTAGCAACCCCTTCCTCTCTCTCGGCCCTGACTCATCCCACTTCCAGAACCTCATTTTTTTCCCCCTTTCAATTTCTACCCAGGCTGTGCCGAGTAATGTCCTGCTTTTATTGTAAATCTATACTCTTAATCTGGCGGGCTCCCATGTGCTCGCTGGTCGATCAATAGGCTGTGATTGCTGGGAAGGATCCGGAGAGGCTGATAACCCCATCACCCCCAGCAGAGTTAACCCTCACTTGGAGCGGTCAGTCAGTCCAGCCATGAAGAGGTGCGTGCACGCATCCACACACATAATATTGGTGATTGCTAATGACGTTGTCTGTGTCCACACAAGTCTGCACCTGATAGATGACATTCCTTTACATCTCTAGTCTATTGATGAGAATATGAAATATGAGGGAGTTTTATATATGTCAGGATTTACTTCCAAGATAGCTTGCATAATACCCCTACAACCGGTACAACGAATGATGGGCAGCTTCGCGAGTCACTCATAAAGAGCAACCGACACCAAGAGGGACGACCCTAAACAAATGTCCATTGACAGACTGTAGGGGATGGCTAGTGGTTCGTACTGTAGAACAGATCATGGAGAGCTGTGAGGGGTGGGGGAATGAAGGAACGTTGAATGGTGAGGGCGCCTCTTTCCATCTCCCATGTCCCTCGCCACTTAACCCCGAGAGAATGACATCAAAAGCAGCAAATGGTCCTAGTGGAAGTGGGAGGGAGGGAGGGAGGGAGGGAGGGAGGGAGGGAGGGAGGGAGGGAGGGAGGGAGGGAGGGAGGGAGGGAGGGAGGGAGGGAGGGAGGGAGGGAGGGAGGGAGGGAGGGAGGGAGGGAGGGAGGGAGGGAGGGGAATGGTGGGGGGCATGTCTCCCATGTCCAGCAGGCAGGCCCATTATGGTAAGAGGGTGAAGGGAGAGGGGGAAGATAGGGGGAGACAGAGGTAGATTAGGGCCAGTGAGGTCTATACTGGGTAATTAGCCACTGGTCCCCCAGTAAGCTCTGACAGTCTCTGAGAATTTATGGTCCCACTCGGGGAACTGGCCGGCCATCTAAATGCAATATTAGCTTGTAATAACACCTGTTTAAAGGCCCGCAACCCAATATTTCACCCCGGCCCTTTGGCGCTTTCTGCTTGCTTCAGCAGGATTCTCCCCATTAAATGATAGCACTAGATACAAACTGCTTCGTGGTTTTAGATGGAGGGTCGACCTCAGAGTCCAACCAACTAAATGTACCCCCTACCCATCCCTTATGCTGTTTATAGAGGCAAGTGTGTATATCCAATGTGATATGTCACAGAGAAGGCATGTAAGACATGTTTAAGGCAGGAGTAATGCAGAGTCAACGATGGCAAGAGAAAAGAGGACACTGTCACCAAACCCTCACAAGATTGTTTTCTGAATGAAGTTGCTTCAATATCATCATTATATAGTCACTATACAGGGAGTGTGTGTGCGCTTGCATGCATTTGATTATGTGTGTGTGTGTGTGTGTGTGTGTGTGTGTGTGTGTGTGTGTGTGTGTGTGTGTGTGTGTGTGTGTGTGTGTGTGTGTGTGTTTGTGTGTGTGTGTGTGTGTGTGTGTGTGTGTGTGTGTGTGTGTGTGTGTGTGTGTGTGTCTGTGTGTGTGTGTGTGTGTGTGTGTGTGTGTGTGTGTGTGTGTGTGTGTGTGTGTGTGTGTGTGTGTGTGTGTGTGTGTGTGTGTGTGTGTGTGTGTGTGTGTGTGTGTGAGAGATAGAGCGTCTGCATGTGTGCATGTCTCTAAGCGGGGAGGGGGGCATGAATTGACAGCAATAACTGCTTTACAGTGGCGACTGATGGGGGTGATTTGCATCGCTGGTCACCAATAGCAACCCTCCACCCACCCTGCCACCCTGGCTAACTGATTTATCTGTTGGTTTAAGGAACTTGAGATGGCGTTCCCATAAATCCTATACTTCTTAATAGGGCACTAAAATGCAGTGATACAGGCCGTCGACCACTAAATCAAGAACCGGGCTTGTCGCTGGTAAACACTTTGGAATTGTTTGGGAGGGGTATAACGAGCGTGGCGATGTTGGGGTGACCACTGAAACACACACACACTCTAGTTGATTATGTGGCACAGGGACATTCCTGCAGATCTCTACCCTAGGATTGGCCTGTTGGGATTTCAGAGTGAATGGATATGTATTTGTGTGATGCATGTGTTTGTGTGTGGTATGTAGTCGTGCGTGTTAGTGTGTGTGTGTGTTGAAAGTAGCGTCGTTGTGAAGATATATGCTCGAGATATGACTAGAGGAAATAATATGCGATCTGACCCTGATTCCTGAATACACAGCGTGACAAGATCTCTGTGGCTTTGGACTGCAACACCTATCAAAGGCACCCCATGGCAACAAGAGGTGAGAAGACGTGTGTGTGTGTGTGTGCCTGTGTGTGTGTGTGTGTGTGTGTGTGTGTGTGTGTGTGTGTGTGTGTGTGTGTGTGTGTGTGTGTGTGTGTGTGTGTGTGTGTGTGTGTGTGTGTGTGTGTGTGTGTGTGTGTGTGTGTGTGTGTGTGTGTGTGTGTGTGTGTGTGTGTGTGTGTGTGTGTGTGTGTGTGTGTGTGTGTGTGTGTGTGTGTGTGACTGTGTGTGAGTGTGCGTGGGTTTTGACTGTATGTGTGGGTCACTGGTTTCCGGGCTCCTAGCTCTCCTGTCCCTGGCCATTCTCCAAGCTCAGTCTAACGAGCCAACATGAATTTGGTAATGAGCTCTGTGCCCTCGGAGGCCAATACTGTCCTTTTGGAGGAGGTCACTATAACCCAGCCAGCCTGACAGGCCCGATGATACAGACACAACCATGAAGACCTGGTCCTGCTCACCTGCTTGGGCCCACTGTCAAAGTTGTTCTACTGGTGAAAGACAGACAGAGGGAACAGAGGTGTCCTTACCTGTCAATGATGACCGGGTCAGAGGGCGTCTCATTGCGGTTTCCACAGCTCTTCTTGTCACAACAACGACTAGGGGAAAAAGGAAGACACAAATGATTATCACACTCACGTTTACTAAAAAAATGTACTGTCATTTGTTGCTATCATTTGTTGGACTGTCTCTGGTAACAGTGGGCATACCGCCAGCATGCAATGGAGTCAGGGAGGAACCATGTACAATCTGCTGAGTGTCAGGCACGTTGCCCTGCCCTTCTTCTCCTCCTCACCCCTCTGTCCCCAGAACCCCCGTCCCCCCACCTTGACCCACGATCCAGCTGGGCAGGGGTCCAGCCAAGGTCACTCTCATTGACTTGTTGTCAGTTTGGACAGCGCCCAGTGATGGCCCAGCCAGCCCGGTGCTGAGCCACCTCCCTCTCTCTCCATCCCCTCCACTCGTCCATCCTGCCATCACCATGGCCACCCTGGTCTTTCCCAGGTCTGTGCCACTGCCTCTCTGCCCCTACCCTCTGCTTATGTGGTGGCATGCCGTTTCAGAAGGGGGTCTGAATTCAGCTAAATGTGCTCTTCTGTGGTTGTTGGTTGCCTTGCATTGGTGGACAATGATGCCTCGTGACCACCAGATGCATCAAACTCTTTGCGTTCTGGTGGAAGTCTTTCATTTTCAATGGAGCAGTCCGCAACGCTACATTGGGGGTGCCACACTAGGCCGCGTGCTTCAATATGTTCAACTTGTGCATTGCTTTACCATGCAATGATTAGCTGGCTCGCTTTTAGCTGGATGAAAAGTGAGGCACATGTGCGTAACGTACGGAAAATGTGGGCCAGACATCCGGCCAAACAAAATGCATATGCATCTGGTGGACACTGGGTGTAGGGATTGTTTTCCCATTCATTCGGATTGAAGCTAGCGTAATTATATTGTATGAACTGAAAGAGGGGCTTTCCGTTCACAAAATGCTTTGTTGGTAGTGGAACTACTTTCTAGTAGTTAGCAGTCCATTTAGTGATAATTACATTGGATTCAGAACATTTCTTTAGATTCAACATATGCATTTTGTACATTTACGTTCAAAATCCGTTGTTTCATGTTGTGACTAAATTGAAATGGGAGTCCTGATTCTGCGGGTTGTTACATTAACTTAGGTCCCATTTTAAATATAAATGTGTTATTCTAAAGGTAATTGAAACAAACCCTCTTATTCTTAAAAATGAATCATATTGCATGACCTGCTGAGGACCAATTATGCTTACACACTCAGCCCATGCTGTCATGAATCAAATTGCCATTTGACAAACAAGCTTCAAATCGAGCCACCGAATGCCAAATGAACCCAGTTTATAAATCATTTATCACATTGTTTGATCTGTAAGTAGAAGAAAAACAAACTGAGCACTGTTTTCTTGCCTGGTCTTTGTGTGTGTGACTGTTGCCATAGAGCGTGCCACAATAATTTATTCCCACAGCTACTTGGAACCATTAGCAAAGTTCCAGGAGACCAATTAGCATTGGAAACCCAATGGTGCTGCTGTGGTGACAACCTCCTCAAACTGAGAAAGAAGTGTTATAAACAAACTGGACCCCAGGAGCACTGCTGGGCCCCTCGGGGGACCCGGCGCCCTTCGCACACGAAAACAAACCTTGGCTGAGCGTCCACAATACCGCCTTAATGACGTTTCCCCCCGGGCCCGAGCAGGCTAACACCCCGGCTAGCTAATGACTGAGAACACAGACCAGTGAGTCAGATGAGCCCCACAAGACAACAACACTGGATATCCAGTCAGTGTTACTATGGTTTCTTCAGCTACAGCCGAGATATAGTACAGGATATCCAGTCAACGTTACTATGGTGTATTCAGCTACAGCTGAAAAATAGTACTCAAGCCATGAGCCTGAGCATGGGCAGTGCTGGTCCAGCGAGTTCCACAGCACGGAAACAGAGGCCAAAATCACAGATACTGTAGCCTACATGAAGATTTGTCGATATAGGAACCACACCGGATCAACAATAAGAAGTGAGCCTGGCGTGCCAGTTTTAGCCCCAGATAGGCACCATGCCTTGGTCAATAGCATCATTACCATTTGCTCTCCAGCCAGCCAGACCCACTTCAAATGATCCCCACAAGTGGAATCTACTTAAGTACCAGGTTGTCTCAGCATTGTTCGAAGCTGAACTATCAGAGTTTAGCTTTAAAAAACAAGAGAAGCCTTCAAAGGCTCCCTGAGGAACCTGAAGACGGGCATCAGAGGGAGGGGGAACAGAGCCAGTCTGTTGGATCACAGGCCTGTGATAAGACACGAACACAGTGAATGGCTGTCAATGGAAGGCTGGTTTTCAAAGGGCAAGTGCTGTAATTACCCAGCCCAAACATGAGGTCCGTGGCCAGACCTAATCATATGCGGTAGCCAGGCAGGCAGCCGGCTTGGCTAGGAGAGGACGCCCGTGGCAAGCCTTTCTCTCTCACACGGCGTGCCTTCTTCCAGCCTGGCACCGGGGCTAGTGCACAGAGCCCAGTCCATGGTACAGTCCTCCGATGACTGGCCCATGCCAACTGACTACCACACAGCCACATTTGGTGATTTTGGAAGAGCTGGTCTCAAATGAAAGAATGGGGGAAATGCTGTGTTGGTATCATGAGCCAATGCAAGTCACATTAAGTGGAATGTAGTGACAATTAAATCAACTTACTAATCAACTACTGACATATTTAAAGGAAAGATTCACCTATGTTGAATGCCTCTGAGTGATGTTCTATCGATTCCCGGGGTCATTTCCTGTTTTCATGTGTATCTGAGCTATTGCCGTAGATGCAAAACTTGTCATACCCGCTGTATTTCTGCCTGCTTTACACAGGAAAACATGACCCAGGAAACCCGATAGAACATCGCTCAAAGAAGCACAAAAACTATATATGTGTATGTCAAGCAGTGATATTTTGATGCTTAAATAAAGGCATTTTAAAACACTGTATGTAAATAAAAGGGCTATGCAAAGTTCAGTACAAGTTCTTCCATTTTGATCCTACAATCTATAATTTTGTCATGTCTATCTAATTAACAACTAACAAACTTGTTGAAAATCTTTTCAATTGTAAAACCTCTCAGGTGGTTCAGTGCTTTTAACTCTAAGATGAGAAAACTCCTCTGTCTTCAGAGAGTTCTAGAAAAAGGTACAAGCCTCCAAGCAGAACTAGCATGTGCCACCACCAGGGACCACATGGCCATGCCTGAGCAGGTCCCTACCAGCTGCTACAGTATACTTCCTCTGCAGGTTGAGTGTGTTACTTTATACAGCAGCGAGCCAGGTAGCAACACCAGGCAGGACTAGATAAAGACACCTCAACCACCACGTCCCTGTCACCTGGGAGACAGAAGGGGAGATAGAGATAGATGAAGAAAGAGAGCGTGTCTCTCATCCCCTTCTCATTAGCCAATGGGACGACGCCTTTCATCGGGGGAATGATGGTTAATAATCGCACTCAATCACTTAATGACCGACGCCGAGTGGAACCGTCATTATGAAAATGAAGCCTCGTATCCGAGGGGGGGATCTCCAAGGAAGAGACAATGGGTCCGTCTTTCAAAGAATTCCTTGCATCTTCGATATCAACCGTTTTCACCGGAATTTAAAAAACAGTGAATGTCATTCACTGTTTGAAATCAGCTTTGAAGCGCGAAACAAGATGCATGAGATAACCGTGAAATAGCCCTCAGATAAGACACGATATGGTTTCCCCAGCTAGGTCATAACATTAGTACGATAATGACTAAAAGCCTTCCTTATTCATTCAAAATAACAGACCGGTGGTTTCCATGGTGGGACAAATCATCATTCTTCCAGCGCTGTGAGAACTTTAATAAACACCCAGCTGAATGTTTCCTTGTTTCTGGTCCTGTAAATATTTTTTTATTGATCCAACCAATCAAAAAGTGGCTTCTCACAGTGCTAGGAGAATGCTCTTGCGTCTTACCCCAGAAACTTCCAGATTCAGGTTTTGCATGAATTGCTCTTGTTTACAAAGCAAAATAATACATAGGCAACTGGGTTCCAACAGTGATGACTGAGTCAGTGGAAAAGACAAAAGGCAGAGTCGACCTCAACCGCCTCCTCCCTCTTCTTTTTAGTGTACCCAGCTGAGGCTTCTTGTGGGCCAAGGCGTGAAGCTCCTCTACCCCCCAGCGTCCACACACACACTTCCTGTATTGCATAATTAACACTCACTCCTACCAGGCTCCAACCAAACCCCCTACAGACCTGTTCCCAGCCAATCTCGATCAAAACACACACACACATAACAACCCCCCCCCCCCCTCCCCATTAACATGGGCCCCCATCCGGCAGACACACAGTGGGCAGATAAGTACTCAGCATGGTCTTCAATCCCAATATACTTATTTAATGAGGACAACCTCTAGGGCCGTATAAGGTAAAGGTATACCTGGAACCCAAAAATATAGATGAATCAGGAAGCTCCTTCATGTATGCAATTCACTGATTTTGACCAATGGGACTTTAGACATATGGAAGTCAGCCAGACTAGCGGGCTGAGGTAACCTTGAGCCTTGTGATGATCACTTAAAGTGAAAGTTCACCCCAACATAAATGTTTGTCAGGAAATGGCCTGGAGTCAATAATATGTGTACGTAGATTCTGCTATATGAACCAGAAGGATCCGTGGACCCTTGATTTTGGGGTGGCGTATCCCTTTAAATGCTGCATGTTCCCCTATTGGTTAGCAGTGGATTATAGAGTGGCACTCACCTGCACATGATCTCGTGGGTGAGAAGGACGCGGCACATCTCTGGGTTTTTGTCTTGGCCCTCGTAGAGGATCGCCTGAGGAGAAGAAGAGAGCAGCAGGTATTAATGTGTGTTTAGCCTTATGAGAATCGTACATGTCTTTTTTGGGTCACTATACTCAAACTTGTGCTTGCCCTGTACAATTCCTGATCATAGCCCTGTAAAGGTTCTGACTACATATTATTAGAAAAGCTTTGTGCATGTGTTATTTATCAGTGCCTGCTTAATAACTACAACAGAAATGGATGACATTTTATTAGAGTAAGTCCCACTGTAACTACGAGGTAAAAACCAGCTAAAACAGGACTGTAAAAAAAAAAGTTTTGCTCAACCCCGCTCTGTGCAACTGGGTCCTGGACTTTCTGACGGGCCACTCCCAGGTGGTGAGGGTAGGAAACATCATCTCCACCCCGCTGATCCTCAACACTGGGGCCCCACAAGGGTGCGTTTTCAGCCCTCTCATGTACTCCTTGTTCACCCATGAGTGCGTGGCCATGCACACCTCCAACTCAATCATCAAGTTTGCAGACAACACTACAGTGGTAGGCTTGATTACCAACAACGACGAGACGGCCTACAGGAAGGAGGTGAGGGCCCTCGGAGTGTGGTGTCAGGAAAATAAACTCTCACTCAAAGTCAAGAAAACAAAGTAGATGATCGTGGACTTCAGGAAACAGCAGAGGGAGCAGCCCCCTATTCATATTGACGGGACAGTAGTGGAGAAGGTGGAAAGTTTTAAGTTCCTCGGCGTACACATCACGGACAAACTGAAATGGTCCACCCAAACAGACAGCGTTGTGAAGAAGGCGCAGCAGCGTCTCTTCAACCTCAGGAGGATGAAGAAATTCGGATTGTCACCTAAAACACTTTTACAGCTGCACAATCGAGAGCATCCTGTCGGGATGTATCACCGCTTGGTACGGCAACTGCTCTGCCCACAACCGTAAGGCTCTCCAGAGGGTAGTGAGGTCTGGACAACGCATCACCGGGGGCAAACTATCTGCCCTCCAGGACACCTACACCACCTGATGTCACAGGAAGGCCTAAAAGATCATCAAGGACAACAACCACCCGAGCCACTACCTGTTCACCCCGTTATTTTCCAGAATGCGAGGTCAGTACAGGTGCATCAAAGCTGGGACCAAGAGACTGAAAAACAGCTTCCATCTCAAAGCCATCAGACTGTTAAACAGCCATCACTAACATTAAGTGGCTGCTGCCAACATACTGACTCAAATCTCTTGCCACTTTAATAATTAAAAATTGGATGTAATAAATGTATCACTAGCCACTTTAAACAATGCCGCTTTATATAATGTTTACATACCCTACATTACTCATCTCATATGTATATACTGTACTCTATACAATCTACTGCATCTTGCCTATGCCGTTCGGCCATCACTCATCCATATATTTTTATGTACATATTCTTATTCATTCCTTTACACTTGTGTGTATAAGGTAGTTGTTGTTAGATTACTTGTGAGATATTACTGCATGGTCGGAACTAGAAGCACAAGCATTTCGCTACACCCACATTAACATCTGCTAACCATGTGTATGTGACCAATAAAATGTTATTTGATTTGATTATTAATAGGAGGCTCAACTGAAGAGATGGAGGGGGCCATTGACAGGGCAGTAGTGGAAGGCCACGTGCTGTAGAACGGCCATGCCGGTTCTCCACCCGTCCACTCCTGCACCCCTCCCAGACAGATGGCCGTGCTAGGCCCCGTAAGAGACATGCCACCTCCTGGGCATCCTTCACTGGAGCTGTCATGTCGGCCCTGGATGACGAATGACCACTGAGAGGAGCTGCTCCCTCCTTCATTCTCTCTATACCTCCGCTGCCGGAGGGATGAAGGGATTGCTTTATCCCACTCCTTTCACTCACCCAATGACCTAACCCTACTTCGTCCACCTAGGTGGTCAGTTGCCCCCGACAAGCACGGACGCACGCACACACACACACACACACACACATACACACACACATACACCCCAAGGGGACAATACTTTTAGGATAACGACCACTTCTGCATTATTGATTCCTCCCAGCCTCCCTTCCTCTATATTAAAATCGTCCAATTTCGCCAGAAGGGGTGGGGATTTCGATGGGGACGAGAGAATGGGAGTGGGAATGTGTGTGAGGAGGAGGGAGGAGAGAAGATGTGGGGTGTATCGGGTCGATATTTATACATCATAATTTCTGATTCAAGTAGCCGCTCCACCCCCTGGAGCTAGTCTAAGAGTTTTCATGGCGGTGTGTGAGTAATACCACCATGTCAAAAAAGGTCAAGACTCAAGATTCAGCTTTTTGGAGGATGACAGGGCAGATTGAGGGGAGATATCAAACATATATATTTGCCCAAACATTCACCATTAAAGTGAGATTATTTGTATTCCTATTTGTGTGCCACATACCGCCTTCCAGGTAAATGCATTCCATACATTATTACAGCGGAATTTGCCAATAGGAGTGTCTGAGAAGAGGCTTCTAACACACAACAGCCAATCAATAGACGCGGGCCCCCCACTGGCAGCTACAGGGCTGCCTGTCTGCAGGAGGACACACTGCAGTATGCAAAGTCTGCATGTCTGTCTGTACAAGTCTAGGCAGGAGGGAGGGATTTGAGTGGCGCACCCGTGGTAGAAATCTGCTTGTGTTGTTGTCAGGATTATTGTCTCCAGCGCGCCGTCGCTGTAGCACATTAAGGGCTATTGATTGGTTTCCGTGGCTGATGCTTTGTCGAGGACCTGGTTGCCGCATCGATCTGTGACAGCCTGACATGGCGACACAGGGAGGGCCTGATGGGCTGGGGATACGGAGGGTAGGTGGGCTGGGGATACGGAGGGCCTGGTGGGCTGGGGATAGGGAGGGCCTGGTGGGCTGGGGATAGGGAGGACGGGTGGGTTGGAGATAAGGAGGGCCTGATGGGCTGGGGATAAGGAGGGCCTGGTGGGCTGGAGATAGGGAGGGTAGGTGGGCTGGGGATACGGAGGGCCTGGTGGGCTGGGGATAGGGAGGACGGGTGGGTTGGAGATAAGGAGGGCCTGATGGGCTGGGGATAAGGAGGGCCTGGTGGGCTGGGGATAGGGAGGGTAGGTGGGCTGGGGATACGGAGGGCCTGGTGGGCTGGGGATAGGGAGGGCCTGGTGGGCTGGGGATAGGGAGGGTAGGTGGGCTGGGGATAGGGAGGGTAGGTGGGCTGGGGATAGGGAGGGCCTGGTGGGCTGGAGATAAGGAGGGCCTGGTGGGCTGGGGATAGGGAGGGTAGGTGGGCTGGGGATACGGAGGGCCTGGTGGGCTGGGGATAGGGAGGGCCTGGTGGGCTGGGGATACGGAGGGTAGGTGGGCTGGGGATACGGAGGGCCTGGTGGGCTGGGGATAGGGAGGGCCTGGTGGGCTGGGGATAGGGAGGGTAGGTGGGCTGGGGATAGGGAGGGTAGGTGGGCTGGGGATAAGGAGGGTAGGTGGGCTGGGGATAGGGAGGGTAGGTGGGCTGGGGATAGGGAGGGTAGGTGGGCTGGGGATAGGGAGGGTAGGTGGGCTGGGGATAGGGAGGGGGCCTGGTGGGCTGGGGATAAGGAGGGCCTGGTGGGCTGGGGATAGGGAGGGTAGGTGGGCTGGGGATAGGGAGGGTAGGTGGGCTGGGGATAGGGAGGGCCTGGTGGGCTGGAGATAAGGAGGGCCTGGTGGGCTGGGGATAGGGAGGGCCTGGTGGGCTGGGGATAAGGAGGGCCTAGTGGGCTGGGGATAGGGAGGGCCTGGTGGGCTGGAGATAAGGAGGGCCTAGTGGGCTGGGGATAGGGAGGGCCTGGTGGGCTGGAGATAAGGAGGGCCTGGTGGGCTGGGGATAGGGAGGGCCTGGTGGGCTGGGGATAGGGAGGGTGGGTGGGCTGGGGATAGGGAGGGTAGGTGGGCTGGGGATACGGAGGGCCTGGTGGGCTGGGGATAAGGAGGGCCTGGTGGGCTGGGGATAAGGAGGGCCTGGTGGGCTGGGGATAAGGAGGGTGGGTAGGCTGGGGATAAGGAGGGCCTGGTGGGCTGGAGATAAGGAGGGCCTGGTGGGCTGGGGATAGGGAGGGCCTGGTGGGCTGGGGATAGGGAGGGCCTGGTGGGCTGGGGATAGGGAGGGTAGGTGGGCTGGGGATAGGGAGGGTAGGTGGGCTGGGGATAGGGAGGGCCTGGTGGGCTGGAGATAAGGAGGGCCTGGTGGGCTGGAGATAAGGAGGGCCTGGTGGGCTGGGGATAGGGAGGGCCTGGTGGGCTGGGGATAGGGAGGGTAGGTGGGCTGGGGATAAGGAGGGTAGGTGGGCTGGGGATAGGGAGGGTAGGTGGGCTGGGGATAGGGAGGGTAGGTGGGCTGGGGATAGGGAGGGTAGGTGGGCTGGGGATAGGGAGGGTAGGTGGGCTGGGGATAAGGAGGGTAGGTGGGCTGGGGATAGGGAGGGTAGGTGGGCTGGGGATAGGGAGGGTAGGTGGGCTGGGGATAGGGAGGGTAGGTGGGCTGGGGATAGGGAGGGCCTGGTGGGCTGGGGATAAGGAGGGCCTGGTGGGCTGGGGATAGGGAGGGTAGGTGGGCTGGGGATAGGGAGGGTAGGTGGGCTGGGGATAGGGAGGGCCTGGTGGGCTGGAGATAAGGAGGGCCTGGTGGGCTGGGGATAGGGAGGGCCTGGTGGGCTGGGGATAAGGAGGGCCTAGTGGGCTGGGGATAGGGAGGGCCTGGTGGGCTGGAGATAAGGAGGGCCTAGTGGGCTGGGGATAGGGAGGGCCTGGTGGGCTGGAGATAAGGAGGGCCTGGTGGGCTGGGGATAGGGAGGGCCTGGTGGGCTGGAGATAAGGAGGGCCTGGTGGGCTGGGGATAGGGAGGGCCTGGTGGGCTGGGGATAAGGAGGGCCTAGTGGGCTGGGGATAGGGAGGGCCTGGTGGGCTGGAGATAAGGAGGGCCTAGTGGGCTGGGGATAGGGAGGGCCTGGTGGGCTGGAGATAAGGAGGGCCTGGTGGGCTGGGGATAGGGAGGGCCTGGTGGGCTGGGGATAAGGAGGGCCTAGTGGGCTGGGGATAGGGAGGGCCTGGTGGGCTGGAGATAAGGAGGGCCTGGTGGGCTGGGGATAGGGAGGGTGGGTGGGCTGGGGATAGGGAGGGCCTGGTGGGCTGGAGATAAGGAGGGCCTGGTGGGCTGGGGATAGGGAGGGCCTGGTGGGCTGGAGATAAGGAGGGCCTGGTGGGCTGGGGATTGGGAGGGCCTGGTGGGCTGGGGATAAGGAGGGCCTAGTGGGCTGGGGATAGGGAGAGCGGGTGGGCTGGGGATAGGGAGGGCGGGTGGGCTGGGGATAGGGAGGGAGGGTGGGCTGGGGATAGGGAGGGAGGGTGGGCTGGGGATAGGGAGGGCGGGTGGGCTGGGGATAGGGAGGGCGGGTGGGCTGGGGATAAGGAGGGCGGGTGGGCTGGGGATAGGGAGGGAGGGTGGGCTGGGGATAGGGAGGGCGGGTGGGCTGGGGATAAGGAGGGCGGGTGGGTGGGCTGGGGATAGGGAGGGCGGGTGGGCTGGGGATAAGGAGGGCGGGTGGGCTGGGGATAGGGAGGGCGGGTGGGCTGGGGATAGGGAGGGCCTGGTGGGCTGGGGATAGGGAGGGCCTAGTGGGCTGGGGATAGGGGGGGCCTAGTGGGCTGGGGATAGGGGGGGCCTAGTGGGCTGGGGATAGGGAGGGTGGGTGGGATGGGGATAGGGAAGATCTGGTGGGCTGGGGATAGGGAGGGTGGGTCGGCTGGGGATAGGGATGGCCTAGTGGGCTGGGGATAGGGAGGGTGGGTCGGCTAGGGATAGGGATAGGGAGGATGGGTGGATGGGGAGGAGTATACAGTACAGTGTGTGGTGGAGCCAGGTTGCTACATTGGTGTCAGCTGCCCCTATGTCTTCTAGTCTGACCGGTCAAGACTAATTCTTTGCCACCGGGATACAGTAAATGGATAGTACTTTAGCTCAGCAGGTGAAATGACTGAAGGTTGTCTGTGTTCATGGGTTCAAATCCCAGAACGGATAGGTTTACTCATGTTACATTATGTACAAAATAGGTGGTGGGTTGCAGTATGATTTGCAGTGTAAGGAGAATGCTCACCACTTTGGTCATGGAGTCTATCAACCGTACAAACAGATCTTGTTCTGTCCTGATGCCTGCAAAACACAACACAAATATGTATTAGATGTCCTGCAATTACAATGTAATAATACATGACACCAATATGGTATGTTGAAATGTTAAGATCCATTGACAGAATAACCATTTTAACGTCATCTTACTCTGTAAATCATTTGCATAGAAGTTGCCGTGTGGTTTAGCCAAATGAAATGTCTAGAGCAACAACAATATAAACATCAGCCTAAAATGCTAATTCACTTCTTGCACAGAAAGAATAACATAAAATACTGATATCGAATAATGTCTTCTAAATGAATTCGGTTATCATTTGTGTCCCCATAGTGTATTTTATGTTTTCTGTCGTGCTTGTAGACCAACATTTTCTAACCCCCCTCAGGAAAAGTCTGTGCTCCTGAGTTTTTTTTATTATTTATTGCGTTCCCGGTTGCAACTGCCGAGCTCTCCTCGCTCCCTCTGCCTTTTTCCTCTAGGATAACAAGGAATTCTCACTCACAAACAAATTAAACATCAGCCATGATTGCTTGTCTTTTATTAGCTATGCAACAGAGCGTAAATATGACATAAACATGACAGGGTTATTCAAAAAGGATCATGGAAAACTGCTAGTTGTTGCCTGTAATTGTGTCCGGCTTCGGTGTTTTCTCACCGTTTCTGTGTGCTTTAAAAAATATATACTACATATTTAGGTTACTGTTGAATTGTACAGAACACCAACCAGTTGAGTCTTCTGTCTCCTATCACGATATGGTCTCAAAACAAAATCCATGCCAACCGGTCGAAGCAGTACGCTTTCAATGAGCACAGATCAGTGTTAAAATTTCAAATATTTTCCCCGATGACCAAAACAGACTTTAGGATCTGGTGGTCGTCAAGTACTATTCCAGATGTGATAAGGATTATCACTTATGTTAGTGTTGTCTTTTTTATTTCATGTTGTTTTTCCTGGAAGTGATAAAACTAATCTGTCCACAGAGAGTAGTGAGAAGAGAGAGAACTCTGCAATATGTTTGGAGGGATTATCGTGGTCTTACCGTTACTGTAAAGGAGCTGTAGCCTGTAATGGATGCCGTTGTTGGTCTTCTCTCCATTGTACTCCTGAGAGAGTCAAAGACAAGCACAGAAAATGATCAAAATGTCTCGCAGCTTTTGAGGTGACACCCCGAACCAAAGGCAACCCCCTGCAACCCACTGCTGTCTTGTACGTAATCAAATATCTCAAAAAACAAAATGAACCAACTGGAAAAAGAAGGAACTATGCCTTCCTAATCTACGCTCGTCTGACTCAATCTACTCTATCACTGAAAATGTCCAACGAGACCAACGCCCCAGTCCTAATCCAAGCAGATGTTGAGCCACAAGTCCTGATCTTGATCCCAACTCCTATGTCACAGGGACTTCCCAGACTAATACTGCATCCACAAGTAGGGATCATCTGAAGAGGAAACGTACATCCCATAAGAGGCCAATGGACCAACCAGCATTGTTATTTGCTGTTTTAACACTGTTATTACCTTGAGGTTTCATTTTAGGTCGAATTAATTTGCAATTAGAAGGTAATTAGTTAAGGTAAATCACAGTGCCCGTGTGTCCACAATAACATGTCACTCTAATAATGGTAAGCAACTGAAAACATATTAATTAATGTGAACCTTTGTGATATCTACTAGATTTTTATAATCAGGAAGATAATTCTGGGGATTAATGTCTTTAAAAACACAATATTAATCCCATGAACCCTGAGGATAATCCACGCCATTCTCTGATTGAGTTATATTTCTGAAGTTGCTAAGCCCTTGCTATTTTAGAATACTTGGCTAGGCCCAAATTCCCACCGCAGGGCCATAGTGAGATACAACATGGAATCTTAATCTTTCCTCCAACTCCCCTTGCTGACACGCACACAACAAACCAGCTGCCTAACTGTTGTATCGTCCAGCCAGGAATAAATCAAACAGCAACGACAAAAGGGCAAACTTACGTAGGAACTAAAACAACACTGTGGCTGAGGGAAAAACAACACTGTTACCACAACTATACAGAGAGATGCCGTAAGAGAGAGGAGACATTGCCTAGGTGACAGTGGCCTGTTAGCTTTGGTTGCCACGGTCACCGATGACCTCTGCTTCCAGGTGGGCCAAGTCACTCTCCCTGATCTTGTGTCACCTCTTCAACGGGCAGGCACCAGGAGAGAGGCCACATCCGCTCCCCTCTGTCTCTCTCTACCACTCTCTTTTCCTCTCTGTATCCCTCTATCTCTCCCTCTCTCTTTCTCTCTGTATTTCTCTCCTTCCCCTTCGCTGAGCGGTGCCAAATGTGCCGTGGAGGCTTGGCAGGGGCCCAGGGGCAGGCTGGAGGTCAAGGCAGAGGTGAATGGGCAGGGAGGACGGGAGGAGCGACCATGCCAGCTGGCTGCCGTCCCTCCTGACCGTGGGCGGAGCTGTTCTCTGTAACCTTTTACTGAGAACAACCCCCCGGCAGCACGGCAGAACAGCCCAGGCGGCAGGTAGAGAAGTGGGTTACCGTTACCACTGAGAGCACAGGTACAGCTGAACAATACAACAGAACAGAGACAGATAGGTAGCCATACACTCATAGAAAATAGGCTGTAGACAACAAAGGAATGTACAAGAAATGACATTTCAAATGACTGCTTAAAATGAATACAAAGGATTTTCAAATATGCCTTTCATAAAAGGATCATCATATTTTCTCTTTATCTTGTATTGTTAAAATAAAATTACATTTAAAAAAAATTGATGTAACCTCATCATCAAAATTCCTAAAATAAAAATAGTACCTTTAATCTCTGATTTAATGCTGAATCAAAACTGCTTTCATTCAAGCTTTTCTGCCTTTTGCTCATCACTGCCCCCCAACAGGTTAATTGGAAACTGCAAGTGCTTCTATATCTGAATGATTTCTATGCACAACCAGCTCTCTGGATTTCTAGATTACAATCTTTACATGTTTCAGTTATTTCCATGTTTTAGTTTTTGTAAGAAATCTCAAAAGCTTTTCTCATCAATATACTTTCTCAAAATACTTTGAATTAGTATTGAATGACTTACAAAATATACTTATAATATGGAACTCAGTTAAATAAAAACATACAATATCTTTATTTATGAGGTGGACATAATCAATATATGTTCTACATAAAGTATATTATCTTACATTTTTTTTGTAAAATTAAGTTTATGAAATTATAATAAATTGAAATCAATATAATCAAATCAGTGTTTATATAATATATATATAATCAAATGAGTGTATATATAATATAATAATAATATAATAATAATAATATAATATCATAATGTAAAGATATAGAATTCATACTAAATTAATTCACTAAAGAAATGCATTACATTACATTGCAGCATATATAATAAATCAATTAACAATATAAGGAAAGAATATTGATCTTGACTTGACATGAAGAAAGATGAATGTGACCATAATTTGTGTGCTACGCGTTCCATGTTTCAAAGCATCACTGTGCTATAGCACTGATCCCAGTGCCAATGCCACCCTTTTACCCCCAATGCCAGCTATACCTGGCACACACGCCCTCCTCCCCATTCCCCTTTGTGTGTGTTGGTCTTACTTTGTCTTTCTCCACAAAGTCTATGTAGGAGGTCCTCTCGATCTCCACGGGCTGGCCCTGTCGGTCGTACAGCGCCAACACAAAGTGGAAGAAGTTGGATTTACGCAGGTTTGAGGGGGGCTGTTTTTCATAGTGAGCCCGGGCCAGACCTACACCGCTATAGATAGTAGAATGACAGAGAGGGAGATAGAGGGAGAGAAAATGGGAGCGAGAGGAGGGTGACATTTGGTTAGTACTGTGGAGACGAGGGCCACCATAGCAATTCTAAACACAGCAGGCGCTATTCAATCACAAGCTGTTTCTGTGGGTAAAACAAATGCTGTTTACTGTGTGAAACAAAAAGAAAATTGCATGTGTAGTATTCCAATAATTCTAGTATGCTGCCTTGCAAAGAAGAAACCCTGGAGTAGTTGTGATTGAATAGGGCCCAGAGTCCTGATAATTATTACAATACAGCCATCGGTTTCATTTAACGAAACCTACACTTTGAGGTGTTTCAAAACATTTGAATTGTTCTGACAAGAATCAATCTTCATCAGGTCAACACCCACTATATCAATACCAACTACCCCACAAAAAAGAACATCTCTTGAAACAAAATTCATTATACTACAACACAGATAAGGAAAAGAAGGAGAGAGAGCAGTGGAGTCGTGAGAAAGAGAGAGAGAGAGAGAGAGAGAGAGAGAGAGAGAGAGAGAGAGAGAGAGAGAGAGAGAGAGAGAGCGTGATAAATGAAAGACACTTGGCCCTATGTTCACGTTCCCTGTGGGTGCCACGCGTTCCTTTGTGTTATTTGTCTCCTCGACCACCTCAACAATGTGATTTTTGGCTGGGTAGCGGGGACCCCAGAAGGCAGCGTCTGCCTCTGTTCGTGCCAAGCGCTGTGGGGCACCATTCGACTTGGCAAACACGCCACTCCAGTTTTCCCTGACCTGTCAGTCAAACTCACTCCACTTTGCCCTGCATCCCCTGGGCCTGAAGAGTAAAAGACCTCCACACACTAGGCGTACGCAGACAGACACACACACACACACACACACTCAACCCTTTTCACGATTGTTTTAGAGAGGGAAGATGTCTGCTAACACGTAGCCCATACACTGCTAACCAGGGTTGGAGTTTATTTAGATTAAAAGTCAAATGTTGAAGTTAATGCCAATTCAAAGGTGACATGGTGTCGATCAGATGATGAATTAGAATTGAAAAGGTTTCACAGCTTTGGAGAGGAATTTAAATTGAAGGTTTTTGACAATCTGAATTTAATTCCATTGGTTTTGGAGAGAGAGTGGAAAATGTTATCGAGAAGAAGCTGAAAGGGTGATGTTGCCACACACAATGCTTCTTGACCTGTCACTAATAATGACAAATTGTAGTGACAGGATAGAGCCATTTGAGATGCCCAAAGACACAAACATTGATATCCACTCACAACATCAAAAAATGTGTTGACACTACACAGACAGAAACGTACAAAATAAAACAAAACTGGAAACGGGCATGAACATATGTACAAACAAAATGGTGCTGAATCATGTCTTCATGTGGAGAAAATAAATGACAGGAAAGATTGCCGTGTGTTTACCCAGTGAAATGGACTGATTTACTTTACAGGTACCTTGTGCATTTCAACATGTGCTCTAAAAGACTGTGCATAACTGCTCGACGCCATGAAAAGCTACTCTTTGAGTAAGATCCATCTCTGAACATCTCATTGCTTCAAAATAAACCCATTTTTTTATCATAAAATCGATTCCTCGTTCAGGAAAATGTTCAAGGATACATGAGCGTAATTGCTTTTTAAATGCAAGGACAGATCCAAATATATAAACAAACGCTTGCAGGCGGCTATAGGAGCTCTATAGTTAAATCAATGAAACATTGAAGTAATATAATGCTTTGGTACCCATCTCTGTTGAACTCGGTGGCTGATATCTCATTCATCTACACTAACTCAACAAATAACCATGCGCAATAAGAGATTCCAAACACAAAGCAGTTATTTAAAAATATTTATTCATGTGCTGCATTTGTCTTGGGGGGCGGAGAGATTGTTTTTGGAAAGTTGCCTGGTTGCTTTCTCTCTGCGCTCATGGATATATTCCCCAGATGCTAGATTAATACAGGCGTGACCTTTCTTCACCCCTATTACCGATGCTTAATGCCTCATTTGTAACCCAGTTTGTTGAAAGCTAATTCCTGGACTCTGAGTTCTGAAAACGCAAAGACAGAAGGTTGCACAAGGGAGGATGGAGTTTTACATTGGGGGGTGAGATAAAGAGAGAGAGAGAGATAGAGCGAGAGAGAGGCTAGCTAGGGCCAAAGTGAAATCATGGTTTCTGTGCTGCTAAATATTAACTGTGTGACTGATGGGCCCTTTTTCCTCTCTAGCATACCCTCCTTACAAAATATATAAAAAGTATATTTTTTGTGTTTCCCAAGCCTAAAGATTTAACAAAACAGAGGGAAATCACATGATTTTTAAATTGAATTATCTGACACAAACATTTGGTGACCGTACTACTGACCGTACTACTGCCATGGCCTACATAGTAATCTTAATGTAAACAAACACAACAGTATACTTACCTACCTATAACAATGAAAACAAGACTTGAGCCATATCACTTCCCACAATATCAGTTCCCACCTCCAACTACATGTATAAACCCCCCTTCGACACCATTACCACAATTACGAAGCTACGCCAGAACATTGGGGATACATTGAGAACTCCAGCCACAGCAGTTGTGCCAGAGCCAGTCTCAGCACATTCAGATCTCTTCGCACTCCATCGACACAGAAAGCTTGTTAGCGTTATTATTTCAATTATGCTAATTACAGCCGCATCCATTTATGCTTGGCCGCTGCGGCCTGTAGTGCACGGCAGAGGCACTCAGTATAATAAAACGAGTATTGATGGCACACAGGTTTCTACTACGGAGGCTGGGTGTAAATCAGAGGCCAACAGACACACGGACAACAAATACAGCTAACAGCTCTTCTGACGGAGCTCCACTCTACATGTGCTTTGACACTTTCCCTCTGTAAACGCTGAAGGGGAAGATCACGCGTGAAGCCGTAACTATCAGGATGTCCACTCTCAACACAATCATCTGACACCTAATAGCTATGTATATTCTGTGGCTGATATTAATGTTCCAAACAGGACAGTAAGTTTACCGAATTAGTCGTTTTAACATGGGCTGGTACATTTGATATAAAGTCACTAGAGAAGGGTTCCCCAACTGGCGGCGCACGGGCCGAATTTGGCCCGCTGATGGTTTTATTTGGCCCCCAAGTTTTCTGAGCAGAAATAAAATAAAACAATATTTTTTTTGTGTGGAATTGTCATTGTTGGACATAAACTACTGTAAAAACACCAGGAAATCAACTCCAAGTGATTTTCATTTTGGAAATCTGTTCCCAAGTATTCCCACGCATAATAAAAACACACATTAACATATACAAATGTAAGCAGAGTTTGAAATTATTATGTTTCAATCAAATACTATATCTGTTTGGGTTTCTTACGGTTAATTTGCAGTCTTCAAATGATTTGGAATTGCGTTCAGGCCCCCCAAAAAAATCGTCCCGCGGCTGAATCGAGTTGATGATCCCTGCACTAGCGCATTCAACAAGATTTTGACTAGTGGTTTTAACGACTAGAAATTAATGGTTATCAATAAAAAAAGACTACAAAATTCTGAGAATAATTTTACATCTTCCAGAAATTATTATTTTTAAAGGTCCAGCTTTCTGCCATGCAGCATTAGTCAAAGCACGCAGGCTTCGGCAGTATTGGCTTAATGCAATGCAGCAAATTCTAATTATGATAAATTAAAAATGTAACCCAGGGCTGAAGTATTCACAGCTAGAGGGCCTGCACACTTCCGGGAAATAGATATTAAACACTGAGACTCCTGCTCTGAGATGATCAACTAATGAACACGCAGGAAAAGGGCCCTGTCAATATACTGGACACTGTTGACTGTAATGTGTGTGTCTGTGCGTGTTTGTGAATAAACGTATGCAGTTGCATGTGTGCGTGTGCATGTACGTGCATCCAAATATATTGTTCTGCATATAGCTGTGTAATAGTACCCATGAGCATCTGGTAAATCTTCCACATTTTGGCTTTAAGGGAGCGATCAGTGGTTTCCCTCCCCACCGCCCTCACCCTCCCCTGGGTAGAGAGCGTCCCCTGTGCCACCAGAGTGGGCACCGTGGACACGGCCCTGCACCCCTCCAGCATTAATCAGCTGGGTGATGGGGTGTGACCGACCAAGCGGCAGAGTCTTTAACCAGCGCGGCCGGCTGCTTCCTACAGGACGGCCTAATGAGCCATATACCATCGCCTTGTTTATACAAATGGGATGCACGTAGAGTATTAACAGTCTCCTCTCTCTGGCCTACTGCCACTGTGTTAATCTAATAAATAGTGGAACTGTAAATCTCACAACCTCTGTGGTGGTTATACGGCCACCCCTCTCTGGGTTGCTACTTGGTTTGTCCCTGGACTGAACAGTAGGTGACAAAGCTATAGGAGTTCTAACACAGAGAAGATGTTGAGTATACAGCCAAGGACGAAACCAAAGGAGATAGTAAAAGGGGGGAAGATATCAGAATAGAACAGCATGGAAAACCAATGCAAGGAACATTGACCTATCTAGATGCTTCAGACTTACACTAATTGCATCAGCAAATGTCGGGGGGGTCACATGAATATATGCACATGCTGGTGTGTGTGTGTGTGTGTGTGTGTGTGTGTGTGTGTGTGTGTGTGTGTGTGTGTGTGTGTGTGTGTGTGTGTGTGTGTGTGTGTGTGTGTGTGTGTGTGTGTGTGTGTGTGTGTGTGTGTGTGGTGTGTGTGTGTGGTGTGTGTGCGTGTGTGTGTGCGTATAAGGAAGAGTGTAATTTATGCAGCCAATACACAATTACTCTGGCATACATTTGCCCAGTCAGGGATGTAGCACCGCTCCCTCTCTAGCTCTTGTTTGGTTAGCTCTCATTAGCCGTGTAATATGAGCTAATGAGAGGAAGCCTAGAACACAGCAGGAGGACAGCCCTCGCCTTTGTCTCTGTCTGTCTGTCTGTCTGTCTGTCTGTCTGTCTGTCTGTCTGTCTGTCTGTCTGTCTGTACGTGCGTGCATACTCTCAGTAGGCAGAATGGACCGTCTCAGATTCTTTCACTCTGGAGTTCTGTCATCTGATGAAACCTATCACCGTACCCACTTAGACATCTCCTCTCTTCTTCTCTCCCCTCTCACAATATAGTACCAACCATTTAATATTACCCACGTATTGCAGGGTTGTTACATAGCCACAATACTTTGCCTTTGGAAATCCAAACAAATGCACCATCATGGAAAACATAATATACTCACTTGACAGACCAAATCAACTTTGTTTTTGCAGACAAAACTGTTTACATTTTTTTTACAGAAGATTTGCAAAAAAATTGTTTAAAGGTTTCTGGCAGGCCAAACTTTGAGAAGTGAGAGCAGTAGTCTAGTTTAACTGTCCCAACAAACTATCCCATCCCTAAGCAATGGGCTGCATCATAGTCGAACATCTGTCTGAGCAATCTCACTATGCTGTTTAGAATTCAAAAGCTAGTGCAGGATTTGGCCAGTCAGTGTTATAAACCACTGAGCAACCCAATCTCACAATCTCACAATCTCACAATTGAAAGTGTCAGTCATCAGAAAAGAGATGTCGCTATATGTAGAAGAATAATACATTCCTTCTCAAGGAAAAAGGGGATTGAAAAATCACAGTTCCCACATTGTTTTTGCACCTCAGCGATGCAAAAGCCACTCTTCCCTTCCGCTCTTCCTACTCATCTAACCTCCCTAATGGTATTTGAAATCACTAGAGACTTACTGCCTCAGAAAAGTAGAAACGACTATACTAAACAAAGTAGTATCTCTTCAAAGATCATGAAATACTGTAAAGGGGATTTGAAACGTCACTGGCTTACAAAACCATCCAGACAAGTCTGCAGCTCATGTAAACACCCACACAGAGCTGTGTGTAGATCCACGGCACAACTGTTATTTACACTTACAATACATGATCCTGTGTTGCTCAGTCGGTAGAGCATGGCACTTGCAACGGCAGGGTTATGGGGATGATCCCCACGGCCAATGAAAATGTGTCCACTTACTCAAAAAGTCGCTCTGGATAAGAGGGAAAAAAGTCGCTCTGGATAAAAGTCGCTCTGGATAAGAGTGTCTGCTAAATGACTAAAATGTAAAAATGTACTAATTGGTACACTCACACATGTTGTGCAAAATGTCAGAAACACTGCTCCATTTTTCCCGAACTGTAAAAATAGTATCACCCAGTCAAAACACTTCCGTCTAATTGTTTGGTAATTGCAGCAAGACAACTACACCGCTTTTAGCCAATGGGGTAATGTTTCTCTGAGCTGACTGTGTAAATTAAAAATGACACACACAATTAGGGTTCATAAATGAACATCAAACATCAACAGTTAGTCTGTTTTCTCAACTAGAACCAGTGTAACACTGATGACGGATACAGACATGGTGTTTAGTTCAAACCTAAATCCATATCAAGACATGTGGGGAAACACTTACCTAACATTAACTAGGTGAAACAAATCTGCCGATGTGCCCTTGAGCAAGGCACTTAACACTAATTGCTCCTGTAGGTCACTCTGGATAAGAGCATCTGCTAAATGACTAAAATGTCAAATGTAAAAATATTGCCCAGTCCATCATTGGACAACAACTTTTACTCTATCAAGACCTCAGTCATATGCTACTTTACAGCACACACCAAAAACTCGATAAAAAGCTGTGAACTCTCATCTGCAGAAATACATAGTAGATCTTCACCTTGAGTTTTTCACTGTACGGTGTCAGCTATTTTCTCAGACCGCAATGGTATTTTTTACTAGACTTTCTCCCTGTCCAATGTTTGCTACAGGTTTAGCCGTGGCGCACCTGCCCCTATACTGTGAATCAAAGCAGCACCCTGGTCCTCACAACACACATACCTCTGCAAACTTCATGAGACGGCCACAGCTGAAACCATTAGCTGGTCACTGGCACACTTCTAATGGGGGTCACAAAGTAGGTGGCTTTGCAGAAGCCAACTAATTGTTTGCACGTTTAGGGGCTGCTGGCGAGAAACACTTGTTTCTGTTGCGGGATCCAATGAACTGGTAGCACAGGCGCTGTGGCTGAGATTTAGCAGTGTGAGACCAAGAGAAGGCTAAGTCATGTGTCTAGATATATTTAAGCGAGTCGCCGTGGTGTCACCGCCGTGCAATGTGTTAGAGAGAATTCACAGGAACACGCTGCAACAGGGTGAATGCACTGTGGGTGTCTTGTTTTAACTATCTGACACTTCTCCACAAGGCTCAGTAACATTTAGTTGAATTTAATAGGGGGAAGAGGGGAGAAATGCCCATTTCACAATAACTCTATTTTGCTCTCTAAAAATAAGAAATAACAGGTCTGACATGTTCATTGACCTGAGTGATTGTGAATGATGATCGCTTACAGTGAAGGAACCTTGGACCAAAATATCTCCCAAGATGACATGTGGTGATGTGAAGTATATGAATGACTGCCACCCAGGACAAATATGTCTGTCCGTACAAATGTGCTTCTCCTTCCCATATGCCTGGGGCCAATGGGCTGTATTGTCTCCATATTCTGAGTCCAGTGACTGGTAATGATTGAGGCAGTGACGGATTGAGCTCTGGATATAGAATCCTGGGCTATCAGTCTCCCCGGTCACTCACACTGAACACTAAACACTCAGTCTTCTGCTAAGCTTGGGAACCTGCACTTTATTAAGTTCCCCCCTCCTCTTAGCAGACAAAGACAGGGTCAACATAATTCACTTTGCTCGATTTTACAGTGGCAACTGGGGAGTGTCAAGTGAAATCTGTTCCCCAGTTGTGCAGTCCACTTAGTCACACACACACACCCCTCTTCTCCCCGCTTCAGTGGAATGGCTGTTTTGGGAGATAGATCAGGAGAGGCAGTTGTGGTGGGCATAGGCTAGGGGAGTGTCTCTAAAAGTGACCCATTTACACATTCAATCAGCAATGCCACTTTACTATCCATATCAGATCTATCCACGACCACATCCGAGCGCTAAACAAAACTATTAGTCTCCAGTTCCGAACCCAGAGAAGGCCAGAGGCTCTCCAGAGTACTTTTCAAATACCCCCTAAAAATCTACTTGACCTACATGCACAAGTGCAACTGCTTACTGCAATGTAACTTGACATACAGAATCTCACTATTTGGGCATTGTACCTCGAATTAGTTTTGGTGAATGTGTTGTTTTATCAAACTTTTTGTGGCATGGTATACGTTGGATATGGGTAACTCTCAACGTGTCAGACCTCAAATGGGTGGAGCTTCATCTATAGAAGTGTTGACGGCTAGACTTCAGATTACTTGTTCATGAAAGTTAAACATTTACTCAACAATTTACATGGCAAAATGACACAGACACATTGTATTGCAATGGGAAGCAGTAAACCACAAGCATCCAAACCAAGAGACGTAGCCTAGTTTTAAATGAAAATGTTCATGTCATTACACATAAAATAACATGTTGTCTGGTGATCTATGCATAATCTTGTTACGCACTGGGAAAGAAAAATATCTGACTAATTGATTTAAAAAGGGAAAAAACGAATTTTGATCAAATCTTAGAGCAAATGGTCTCAGATAATGATAATTGAACACAATTCAAATAGTTTTTGCCAATAATGTCATATCCAGTGTAATAACACATGAATGTACTGCCACTACTAAAAGCCACCTGTCTTATTTTTTGCAATATCTTAATCTAGATAAGTGTGCGTTTGGCATTTTCAATATTTTCTGTAATATAAAGTGATGCACTTTATCACTATGAAATAAGATATCACCATATAGCGAATAACAGTTCATGCAAATTGAAATGTAGCTACACTTGGCAAATTACTGCAACTGTCAACCAGTACTGATCAATAGCCTTTATACTGTTGATCACCTGACAGTAATATTCAAGTATGAATTCTCTTTGTGTTACATGATAAATGTGTGACACATATGTTATAGCTTTTGTTGTAGCTTTTGTTGTATAGCTTTTGTTGTATGTATTAATGCAGGGGCCAGGGCATGCTTGTCGTGACATTTTTTTTCCGTGATGACAACTTTGGATGGTAATGGTAAAAGATTTTCACACAAACGTTTCAGCGAAAAGTAATTTGTCAGTATGCCTATATTGAATTCTTATCCGATGTAAAGAAGAAAGTGGAGGCATTTCCCAAATTGACCTTCTCCTGTAACATACAGTATATATATATATGGAACATATGTAAGCCCTTTCCTATTTTGCTCCACATTATTTCAGGCCAATTGAAATCATTTATTTTAACACTTTGAGTGAAGCCAATCAATTTCTCGCCAACACTCACATCATCAATATTTCTAGGCGATATATAGCTTATCACCTATTATTAATATTATACGCACCATGCTTTTCGTGTTTTTACACCAAATACTGTTCAATAATTCAAGATTTAATCAATTCAAGTTTACTTATGAAATAATTTAAATAAGAAAAGAATCAATTGTATTTATTAAGATCTTAAAACTGTGCATTTAATTGAATTCTACTTTTGATCACCTTAAAACAACACTTGTAGATAGGTCTAACTTAATTAATACAAAATTAAAACAATTCTTATTTTGCGCTAGACTTACAGTGGACCTGTTAACATATTATCAATCTTCATTCACGTCCATAATTTACAAAAGCGCATGTACGCCCATAAGAGATCAACAGGGCCACAACTGAAGGATACACAGATACTGTTCATCTTATAGCCTAAATGAGCCATACTCAATTGAATGTGTCCAGGTAGCCTATACTTTAAAATGAGATCAAACAAGCTGGTTTGATTACGTTGCTTATACGAATTATAATTACAATTTGTCTAATATTTTAACGCATGCAGCTTTACGCATAGATCAGATATACATCTGATAATTACATTCTAAGTTATTAATAGCCTACATGGACATCCACGTTATCGTCACAAAACCTTGCAGCCTATGATGTCGGCGATTCTTTCTGTAAGACTTTCTTTCACAAACCAACTTCTGCAAGTGGGACATCTGTAAACTCTTCAGGTGCTCTTATTGTTTAGCCAACACTTAGTATAAGTGAAAATTGTGTTTTACATTATTCCACGCATGCGCGGGAGGTACAGTATGGTGACGTTCTATTAGATGGCACATGCACATTGTAAAGTTTGAGTTATTTGCTGATCAGAGTCAAGAGTTTTCAGTACCAGCAAATTTCTTGGAGCTCACTCAGCCATATAGCAGATATGCGCCACCTAACTGTCAACCAGTGCCTGAGTGCCTGAAATTGAACGCGGAGCAAATAGTTAGCCCATTTGTCACATGAGGGGAGGTATAAATTACCCGTTACAGATATCTATTAATCTAGGTGTTGACTAAAGGATCATGGTCTATCGTACAAAATGATGCAAGGTCTCATTGTGAAATCGCATCTTGAACAATGTCCTCCATTACATTCTACACTCTTAGAGATGCTATAGGCTATTTACACATGGTGCATGTTTATCAAGTATTGGGGCACCAAATCTAAAGAGCTAAAGAGCTATTTTGCGAATAGGTGCGGGATACATTATACAAATGCATAATATTTGCGTCTTTACCGATGGTTTACACTTGGGAACGCATAGCCTACGTCGTCCGGCAAACTGCACCGAACTGTCAGCATCATGTCCAGCGATTATCATATGTGCATATCGAGTTTATGTTTACCTTTGTGCTGCTGTGTTCGCGTCCAATATCCCCGCGCTCTGCATCCATGAGCGGACCGGTGTCATGCCACTCGTGAGCGGTTCCTCTTTCATGGTCAAGGCTCCCCGCGGGAGGCTGTCCTGGATGGAGAACATGAAAGTAACCTTCTGGGATCTCTCTCTCTTCACCAAATCACGCTAAATAATCCTCCTGTTCACTCAAAGCAAGGCCACCTGGATTAACGACGAGCAACTGAAATGGGAAGAATCTTCCCCAAAGTGCAACAAGGGGGAAAGCGATAGCGGTCCTTATCCAAAGACGAGCGTCGTATCCCTTTGGGTTTTCCGCTTTATTTTAAATTCCAACCTCAGTTCAGTTCGCTCAAGCTTAACGGTCTGAAGTTAAAAGAGGGTGGAGAGAGGGCGAGTGTTAGAACAGTTAAGCATCTCAAAGGAAAAGAATCAGCCGGGATCTAGGAGACCTTTTCGTCGTGAGGAAAGAGAGGGGAGATGCCGAAGTTGATCAGAAGGCGAACATACGCGCACCGGATTGTGAAATGAAAAGTGGGATAAAACAAGCGAGTGCTTCAAAAAGGAGTAAAATGAAATGATTACCAAACAAGAGGGAGGGACGGACCATGGAAGATTTGCTCTCCCAGGGGAAAAGGGGGATTGGGTACCAAGAAATCTCATTCCCTCCCTCCCAGTCTCTTTATCCTTCCTCTGTCCCAGCGGAGCGCACCTTCTCTCGGGTTCGGAGGCTCTACTGCTCTCAGGGGAGGGGGGATGGGGGGTGGGGGTGATGACGAAAAGCATGGATTTGACATGGGCGGAGACTAGTCCTTATAAGGAAAAATGATTTACGCGTCAATCGCAGATCTGGATTCTCATTGGCGTAGGTCATTCATCACGTCATTTTTGAATTCGCGGCAAAAGCTTTCTGCGTGTTTACCCATTGCACATTTTGCTGGGCTGTGCGCGTGGACACAATGTGTGTAGTATTGCCCTAACAGATTAATCTATTTGCATGTTGCCCTACTTTTGAATTGGCTCATAAAGGCATAAAGCTGACCTCTCATTTGAAAGCATTGATCCTGTCGTAGGCTGTGGTTGATATTAGGTTCACTGTTTCTTTGTTGTGGCATTGGACTGAATAGGCTTCATTATGTTTGTGGGGAGTTATACACTTCGTCAACATGATCAGAGGACCTAATTTATGGTGCCACACAAATTCATACGTGCGCGCACGAACACTTCACACCGCACGCAACTCACACATATGCGCGCGCGGGCACACACACCCATTCAATAATATTTCGAGATGATTGAATATTTGCTAAAAGCTCATGATGGATGGTATAAACATTTTTCCTATGTCTTTCTTGAGAGTTGTGATTCTGAATAGTGTAGGTCATTTTTCGCAATAATGCTTTGCTTGTCAATACGTCACTTGAATGGTAGTTTGTGAATGTGTACAAAGATATTTGAGAGCGGATGTCCTTGAGATCCTTTGCATCCAGTAATAGTTATACAATAAATCACAACAGCCTAATAATAATTAATAATAATAATAACAAGGCATACATAAAATAATTCATAATTATAATTATAATATATAATAGTAACTCTTATAAATGCCATTGTTTCAAGTAATTTGACAATTCCGTTAACGCAGTAGGCTAGCCTACTTTTATATCACAACAACTCGAATTTCGTTAATTAGGAATCTTCCAAAGCAACCACAATTAAATATTTATAGAACGTTAGCCTCTTAATTAAGGAGACCAAAATGTATTCAGGAGATACGTAAACCTAACGTCTGGATAGTCAATATTCATATTTCTCTACAAGCAAATTAATTCGGTGATACTTAAATCTCGGAATATGTTGACAACCGTATTCATTTTAGAAGTAATTAGGCATACCTGATCATTCATCTTACAACAATAGACAGTAACATATTATCTCAAGTCATATTATTGCAATAATAAAATATTGTATTAATATGTTCTTCAATAAAGATATTCCTACGTTTTCACTGTTAATTATAACGAATTGTTATAATTACAGGTATAATTTTAATAATAATAGTTCAATGTATTTATCTTTATCATTATTTGGGTATTTTGATGGACTATTGTCAATGTAACATAGCAAAAACAATATTAAGTTAATGATTAACCAACAAAACGTTTGTTTATACAATTGATGTAAAATAAATCCGTTTTCCATCCGTTTTATTTCTGTGTTCGAGGTAGCCTATAGGATTAAAATAACCTCAATACCGTCACCGACTCTTATGCATTCGCTCTTTTTTATTTATGGTACTTTACAGATAAAAGTGTATGCTGCGAAATAACTCATGTGAAAGTCCAGTCTCAAGGGAGAGAAGACGGGTATAAATTCGTGGGTTTGCAACGTTCTGCGGAGGGTAACTCTTGAGACAAAAATGACAACATAAAAGATTTAATGACATGCAATATTTTAATTGCACTTTCTAGAGACGTCAACAAGGCCGTCTACAAGGCCAGACAGGAAAGTCAGGGGGCCACAAAACAATCAGCGGAGACTCCGACTGAAACTCCGACTGTGCGGTGGTCTCCAGCCAAGGGATAATAGGCAACCATTGTTCGCATAGCCTAACCTTATGTATCATCATCAATAATAAGCAATGTCTTCTCAAAAGCTGGCTCTTGGTTCAATTAGTACCATACACATAATTCAAGTGGAAATGTGTAGGCCTTGTGTATTTTTGTTGGTCTAGTGTAGGCTACTGTAAATTAATGTAAGGGAACTACATTCAGGACTTCAGCACGTTTTTTGTATCGTCATTCTTTTCTCCAAAATATTTATAAATTCATACAAAACACTCAAATTGAGTGAGTGGCTTAAGCCTTGTGGTATAACTGTAAAAGCTGATGGAGAACAAACTATAGCCTATTATTTCAGAAAATAATGACATCCATCCTTTGTTTAGTGATGCGTGCAGATGCTTTCTATTTCAATGTTAGATAGAAAGAGTACTTCACAGAACATTTTCTAATCACTGTCCTTGATTTTCAGTGTGCCATTCAGTTTGCTGACGATTGCTGTCATCTAGTGGTCATGAGTTGCTACGTGCGTTACCAGGGGAAGACGTACACTGGGCCGTGAATCAATGTACACTGAACAAAAATATAAATGCAACATGTAATAATTTAAAAGATTTTCCTGAGATACAGTTCATATAAGGAAATCAGTCAACTGAAATAAATTAATTCGGCCCAGATCTATGGATCTATGTCTGGGAATACAGATATGCATCTGTTGGTCACAGATACCTTTAAAAAAAAGTAGGGGTGTGGATCATGAAACCAGTCTGTATCTGGTGTGGCGTCATTCAGCGAGACACACGTCATTTGCATAGAGTTGATCAGGCTGTTGATTGTGGCCTGTGGAATGTTGTCCCATTCGTCTTCAATGGCTGTGCAAGTTGCTGGATATTGGCAGGAACTGGAACTTGATCCAAAGCATCCAAAACATGCTTAATGGGTGACATGTCTGGTGAGTATGCAGGAGATGGAATAACTGGGACATTTTCAGCTTCCAGGAGCAGTGTACAGACCTTTGCAACATGGGGCCCAGAATTATCATGCTGAAACATGAGGTGATGGCAGCAGATGGATCACACAACAATGGGCCTCAGGATCTCATCACTGTATCTCTGTGCATTCAATTTACCATCGATAAAATGCAATTGTGTTCCTTGTTCGTAGCTTATGCTGGCCATACCATAACCCCACTGCCATCATGGGGCACTCTGTTCACAATGATGACATCAGCAAACCACTCGCCCACACAACGCCATGGTAGAGAAATTAACATTCAATTATCTGGCAACAGCTCTGGTGGACATTCCTGCAGTCAGCTTCCATTTGCAAGCTCCCTCAAAACTTGAGACATCTGTGGCATTTTCTTGTGTGACAAAACTACACATTTTAGAGTGGCCTTTTATTTTCCCCAGCACAAGGCTTCTTGATATGCCACACCTGTCAGATAGATTGATTATCTTGGCAAAGGAGAAATGCTCACTAACAGTGATGTAAACACATTTGTGCATAACATTTGAGAGAAATATGCTTTTGTGCATATGGAACATTACTGGGATCTTTTATTTCAGCTCATGAAACATGAGACCAACACTTTCAGGGTTCTACAGACAGTGGCAAGTCAAATTCACCGCGATGCCCACTGAGCTCAATTTGGCCCCGGCGTGCCTCCGGGGGCTGCGCGATTGCGTTACACCATCCATACCGCGCTCCGACCACATTTTCAGATCGAGCATAAATTGTCTCTTACACGGTGTGGGTTGGTTGGTCCAGTAATGTAGTGGTAAAAAAGTTGGATAAACTATACGGAACCAAATATAAAACGCAACAAGTGTTGGTCCCATTGTTCATGAGCTGAAATAAAATATCCTAGAAATGTTCCATTCGCATAAAAGACAGGGTTGAATATACATTTGCCTGGCATTTCAGCAATGTGACGTTTGGCGGCGCCTACTCAGTCGGTTCTGTACCTGCCTGACTGAGTGGCAGTGTGGGTGGAATGAGCGATCTTCCATGGCAACACCACGCGAAACACGCTGGAAATTAATTCTCAAGACCAATACATATTTCTAATATTTTTCATAAACATATCTGATCATTATCGGTTCTCCTCCCATTTTAATTCAAGTACTTTTTACAACTTGAGAAAATGTAACATTTTCTAAGTATTTCAGTACTTCTGAGTGCCAAATGCAAGTACTTTAAGCACCTCAAGCAACTTCACGTTGCGATTATATTTTTGATCAGTATATCATTGTCATCTTTATTTCATAAACAAACACAACATATCCACGAAGATATAGCACTTGTACAGATATAGTATTTACTATTTCAAAGTAAAAACGGTCATAATATATTGTCTACGGGAACAGATCCAACAAAAAGATTACACTTGAACCTGTAACAAATCCCTAGTTTGCTCCTCATCCAAACCATAGGACAGGCGTGCATACGCTGATTCTGTGGTGAGGCAGCATTGATGTACAAGTAAATCCCATGGACAGCACACTAATTGCAGAGGTTTTTCACTTCCATGAGGAAAAAATATTCTCAAATCCTCCAATATTTTAAGCTGTAGTATTCCTAAATTAGGGTACTCAATGAAAACACTTGATTCAACTAATCAAGGGTGTGTTAGTGCTCGGTTAGAGCAAATAACTGCACATCCTAATGGACCCTGATTTAGGAACACTTCTTTAAGCCATTTACTCCCTCTCCTAGAAACTTACAGCACCCCTACACCTAATTCCAACATGATGCCTGCATTTAACCCCTAAACACCTCCACACCAAGGGGCCAAGCCCTACCATCCCAGCACTCAGTCTAACTGACATCTTCCTGGTTGACCAAACCAGAGACATATATATGGACAGAGAGGAAGGAGAGCAGGTTTGTGACAATTAATATAGGTTTACTTTATTTGTGGTGTCACTAGAAAAATATGACAGCTTTTGGTAGGTCTCCACAGCAAAAAGGTTTGGGAGCCACTGATTTACCATATAGAAAGGTACAGCCTATTCTTCCTTATTCTCACTTATTCTTACTTAAAAAACAGTGTTTTATTTTTTATTCTGAAAAGGTACAGACCACCATCTAGTGGCAAGACAAAGAAGCAACTTCTAGTTTGGAATCATGAGCATTGAAAGAGGTCAGAATTTTGGAGTGCACATGCCATTATAGCAATGTTAGTACATTTCCTTAGACACTTATTAACTTCCCCCATAAAGTAGGACAACAGACGTGAGACTAAATCATACTCAGAGCTCCTCTTTCTTCCTTTCAGGCTTTGCACAGTCCTTCACTGCAGCCAGGCAAGAGGAGAATGACTCAGCCAACCCTGTAGATAAAACATAAATATAGAATTTATTGTATAGTATCATTTTAATGTGCATTCTCTTGCCTGGTTCTCTTTAATGTGCATACTCCAGAACGGTATGCATTTTGGGCTGCTATTTATTGTTGCATGTTTTCTGTGTTTCAAAGTATTTTTCAACTGCCCAAATAAGGAAACCACAGCAAAGGGATAAATGGCAGCAGGGGACATTCTATACTGTACAAGAGTCACCTGAAAAGATCTGCAATTGGTTGCCATGAGCTTTCGGTTTCTTTTTCCATCCCTCAGAACATCTGTCTATTGCACAATGAGCCATACCTGAAGGAGAACACATCTTCAGACACTTCATTTAAGAGGAAATGGTCTGCAATTCACTTTACTTCAACATGTGAAAAATAACAAATATATCCTATTGAAAAACACTTACCATACATGTCAAAGTCACTATCCCTGTGATATGCTGTAAAGAAGAGACAAACAGCAGATACATTTCTTAAAATGTGATACATATTTGGGATATGTGGTAATCAGTTAGTAACAAACAAGCACGGTAAACGGTAGGCATGACGTGACTCTAAAACTCCTAAGAATGGACGGAAATAACAACAAATGCAGAGAATAGAAAATCAACTTCAATACAATATTAATTCCAATATGTATTTTTTAATTGTTGTTGTCGTTATTGCTTTTAGATATACAGTATATACTGTAGATATATCTATACACCTGCTCTTTCCATGACAGACTGACCAGGTGAATCCAGGTGAAAGCTTATGATCCCTTATTGATGTCACATGTTAAATCCACTTCAATCAGTGTAGATGAAGGGGAGGGAAAAGGTCAAATAATGATTTTTAAGCCTTGAGACAATTGAGACATGAATTGTGTATGTGTGCCATTCAGAGGGTGACTGGGCAAGATAAAAGATTTAAACCTTTGAAGGTATGGTAGTAGGTGCCAGGTGCACACTGGTTGGTGTCAAGAACAGCAACACTGCTGGGTTTTTCACGCTCATCAGTTTCCCATGTGTATAAAGAATAGTCCTCCACCCAAAGTGTTCTTAATGTTATGTATGCTCAGTGTATTCACTGCAGATATATAGAGAACAAGTCAAAAGTTTGGACACCTACTTGTTCAACTTTTTCTTTATTTTTACTATTTTATACATTGCAAAATAATAGTGAAAACATTAAAACTACGAAATGCACATATGGAATTATGTAGTAACTAAAAAAGTGTTAAACAAATCCAAATGTATTAACAGGTGTGCCTTGTTAAAAGTCCATTTGTGGAATTTCTTTCCTCCTTAATGCATTTGAGCCAATCAGTTGTGTTGTGACAAGGTAGGGGTGGTAGGGGTGGTATACAGAAGATGAGGACCTCCACAGGAAAGGAAAACCCAGAATGACCTCTACTGCAGACAACTAAAGAGGCTTGCTTGGGCCAATAAATACAAGCAATGGACATTAGACCGGTGTAAATCTGTCATTTGGTCTGATGAGTCCAAATTTGAGATTTTTGGTTCCAACTGCCGTGTCTTTGTGAGACGCGGTGAGGGTGAACGGATTATCTCCGTATGTGTATTTCCCACTGTAAATCATGGAGGAGGAGGTGTTATGGTGTGGGACTGCTTTGCTGGTGACACGGTCTGTGATTTATTTAGAAATCAAGGCACACTTAACCAGCATGGTTACCACATCATTCTGCAGCGATACGCCATCCCATCTGGTTTGTGCTGAGTGGGACAATCGTTTTCCATCAACAGGACAATGACCCAACACGCATCCAGGCTGTGTAAGGGCTAAATGACCAAGTACGAGAGGGATGGAGTGCTGCATCAGATGACCTGGCCTCCACAATCACCCAACCTCATCCCAAATGAGATGGTTTAGGATCAGTTGGATCGCAGAGTGAAGGAAAAGCAGCCAACAAGTGCTCAGTATATGTGGGAACTCCTTCAAGACTGTTGGAAAAGCATTTCAGGTGAAGCTCAGGTTGAGAGAATGCCAAGAGTGTGCAAAGCTGTCATCAAGGCAAAGGGTGGCTACTTTGAAGAATCTCAAATATAATAAAATATATTTTGATTTGTTCACCACTTTTTTGGTTACTACATGATTCCGTATGTGTTATTTCATAGTTGTGATGTCTTCACTCTTATTCTACATTGTAGAAAATAGTGAAAATAATGAAAAACCCTTGAATGAGTAGGTGTGTCCACTATTGACTGGTACTGTATATATATTTGTTTTATAATTTATTTCATTGCAGAAGTAACTTTCTTGCTCTGTACTAAAAACAATCAATGCAGAGGATCAGTAACTTACATGAGTCTTGGTAAATGAGATCATATCCTAAGAGTATGCATGGCAGTATTGCGTCCTTATATTTTGCATCTTCACAGGCTGAAAAAAAACTCAAGAATCAAAAATTATCTGTACTGGAATGACTGTACAGAATATTTAGTCATTGAAATATCACCATTTGGTTCTCTTCTGGGATAGTGTGAATCAAAAAATGAAACTTTTACTTAGTCTCACCAGTGGAATGGTTTGAACCAGACAAAAGGTAGCCTACGTCAAGACCCACTGGGCAAAAACTGGTTGAATAAACGTTGTTTCCACATAATTTCAACAACACAAATTCAGTGTGATGATGTTAAATCAACGTGGAAAACTGTTTGGATTTTCAAAAAGTCATCAACTTAAGGGATTTCCAGCTTTTTTTCACCCAACTTGCAACCTAAATCCAATGATTTATTATTTCATGTTAAATTCACGTTAGTTGACAACTCAACCAAATGTAAATCAAAACTGGACGTTGAACTGAAGTCTGTGCCCACTGGGGAGTCTGGAGTGTTTAGTGTTTTGTTCCACTCAATAACAGCTGGGGTGCAGATTAAGTTGATTCCCCTCGGGTGGAATAATAATACGTCCCATAGAGAATCATACATAGCTTCAGACTTACATTTAGACTTACATTAAAATGCAGATAAATCAAATATATGGCAGTGATGGAATTTACTGTAAATTCTAAATGACTGCAGGGAAAGATCATTAAAAAGTTACTGCCATTCATAAAAGACTGTGAAACATAACTTTTGACCCATACCTTCATCGAAGCCACAATTTCTCTTTCCGGCTGCTGTGTAACCTCTTTTCAGACAATCTGTAAGATTTGCATACAGGAAACTCTAATGTATATGGCTAGCCATTACATTGCGCAATAAGATGTATTGATAGTACCATAGATTCAAATGGAAATGGTCAAATCAAATGACTATGGCGATATGCATTGATCAAACCAACCAAGAACAACGGTCATTTAAGATACAAAGTGCAAAGTTCAGTGCTGTGTATGCATTTACCTGACATCTCGTCCACAGGGAAAATGCTGCCAGAGCTCTCAACAACCACCTCTGTGAAGAGAAACATAAACTTTTCTTGCGTTGTCTTCACATTAAAATTACATTTCATTTCTTTGGAATGGCTGTCGATGACTCGTCAAAAGAACAGAGTTGCATCAATTACACTGTTACAACAGGAGCTGAGGTGAAGAAATGCATAATGCTCAGATAAGCACCTACCAGCTAAGACTGTCATGACCACCAGAAGATAAGCACCTTTGAACATTTTTCTCGATGTCTTGTCGTCCACACACACCAGAACACTTTGTAAAGCCAACAAAGTTAAGCTTAAAGAGGAAGTACAGTGACTCACTGGGATACGATCTGAGTTATACTGTCAAATCAAGGTTTTAAAAAATCAGTGAGTTGTGTTCAGCTCTGCCTCTACTCTCTACATACCTATGCGAGTGAAACCAAAAGCTTGTCGCTCGTCTTTTGATGGCATGTTATGTAACGTAGTCGAATGTGGGCTAAGCACAGCAGTAGTAACCTCTTCTCTTTTATTGCGCTTCAAGTGGAGTACTACTTTCAACGTCAATTCAAAGGGATAGGTAGTAACTATCATGAACCACCGAGGTAAAGCCAGTTTGAAGTGGATATTCGACGGATATTCGCGCTTTCAAACCTCAATAGCTTTCAAACCACCTGAGCCACAGAAGCCAAATAAGTGTCATGATGTTGGAAAAATTGCGCACAACATTGCACAGGTCTTATTTTCACGATTTGGACATTCATTCGCTTTTCAAAGCTAATAAACCTGTGGAAATGTGAGCTGCATTTTGTATTCCAAGTCTAATTAGTTAGGGAGTGTAGACAAAGTACAAACTATTTTTACATTCAAATTTCAATAGCTCCTTGGTCATGTGACCTACTAAATTCAAACAAGGTTCAGAATGTCCACTGCCCTTCTATACTGCACACCCTTTAGTTGGTCTATTTTCAACTCATATGACTTTACATACATTTTTCAAAATGTAAAGTTTCAATAGCTCCTTGGTCATGTGACCAAGTGACTTCAAACAAGGTTCAGAATGTCCACTCAGTGGGCCTACATATTGCACACCCTTTAGTTTATCCATTTTCATTCCACATGGTTTACATTAATTTTTCCAAATGTAAAATTTCAATAGCTCCTTGGTCATGTGACCGAGTGACTTCAAACAAGGTTCAGAATGTCCAATGACTATACCTTCATATTGCACACCCTTTAGTTTGTCCATTTCCATCTCACATGGTTTTACATGAATTTTTCAAAATATAGAATTTCAATAGCTCCTTGGTCATGTGACCTAGTGACTTCAAACAAGGTTCAGAATGTCCACTCAGTGGGCCTCTACATTGCACACCCTTTAGTTTGTCAATTTTTGTCTTACAGGGTTTTTCATGAATTATTTCAATATTTAGAATTTCAATAGCTCCTTGGTCATGTGACCTGGTGACTTCAAACAAGTTTCAGAATGTCCACTCAGGGGCCCGACACATTGCACACCCTTAGTTTGTAATTTTTTATCTCACATGGTTTTACATGAATTTTTCAAAATATAGAATTTCAATAGCTCCTTGGTCATGTGACCTAGTGACTTCAAACAAGGTTCAGAATGTCCACTCAGTGGGCCTCTACATTGCACACCCTTTAGTTTGTCAATTTTTGTCTTACAGGGTTTTTCATGAATTATTTCAATATTTAGAATTTCAATAGCTCCTTGGTCATGTGACCTGGTGACTTCAAACAAGTTTCAGAATGTCCACTCAGGGGCCCGACACATTGCACACCCTTAGTTTGTAATTTTTTATCTCACAGGGTTTTACATTAATTTTTCCAAATGTAGAATTTCAATAGCTCCTTGGTCATGTGACCTGGTGACTTCAAACAAGGTTCAGAATGTCCACTCAGTGGGCCTCTACATTGCACACCCTTTAGTTTGTCAATTTTTGTCTTACAGGGTTTTTCATGAATTATTTCAATATTTAGAATTTCAATAGCTCCTTGGTCATGTGACCTGGTGACTTCAAACAAGTTTCAGAATGTCCACTCAGGGGCCCGACACATTGCACACCCTTAGTTTGTAATTTTTTATCTCACAGGGTTTTACATTAATTTTTCCAAATGTAGAATTTCAATAGCTCCTTGGTCATGTGACCTGGTGACTTCAAACAAGGTTCAGAATGTCTACTAACTACCCTTCTATATTGTACACCCTTTAGTTTGTCCATTTCCATCTCACATGTTTTCCATGCATTTTTCAAAATGTAGAATTTCAATAGCTCCTTGGTCATGTGACCTAGTGACTTCAAACAAGGTTCAGAATGTCCACTCAGTGGGCCTACATATTGCACACCCTTTAGAGTGAAACCAAAAGCTTGTCGCTCGTCTTTTGATGGCATGTTATGTAACGTAGTCAAATGTGGGCTAAGCACAGCAGTAGTAACCTCTTTTATTGCGCTACAAGTGGAGTACTACTTTCAACGTCAATTCAAAGGGATAGGTAGTAACTATCATGAACCACCGAGGTAAAGCCAGTTTGAAGTTGGAAATTATACTGTACACCCTTTAGTTGGTCCATTTTCAACTCACATGACTTTACATACATTTTTCAAAATGTAAAGTTTCAATAGCTCCTTGGTCGTGTGACCAAGTGACTTCAAACAAGGTTCAGAATGTCCACTCAGTGGGCCTCTACATTGCACACCCTTTAGTTTGTCAATTTTTGTCTTACAGGGTTTTTCATGAATTATTTCAATATTTAGAATTTCAATAGCTCCTTGGTCATGTGACCTGGTGACTTCAAACAAGTTTCAGAATGTCCACTCAGGGGCCCGACACATTGCACACCCTTAGTTTGTAATTTTTTATCTCACAGGGTTTTACATTAATTTTTCCAAATGTAGAATTTCAATAGCTCCTTGGTCATGTGACCTGGTGACTTCAAACAAGGTTCAGAATGTCTACTAACTACCCTTCTATATTGTACACCCTTTAGTTTGTCCATTTCCATCTCACATGTTTTCCATGCATTTTTCAAAATGTAGAATTTCAATAGCTCCTTGGTCATGTGACCTAGTGACTTCAAACAAGGTTCAGAATGTCCACTCAGTGGGCCTACATATTGCACACCCTTTAGAGTGAAACCAAAAGCTTGTCGCTCGTCTTTTGATGGCATGTTATGTAACGTAGTCAAATGTGGGCTAAGCACAGCAGTAGTAACCTCTTTTATTGCGCTACAAGTGGAGTACTACTTTCAACGTCAATTCAAAGGGATAGGTAGTAACTATCATGAACCACCGAGGTAAAGCCAGTTTGAAGTTGGAAATTATACTGTACACCCTTTAGTTGGTCCATTTTCAACTCACATGACTTTACATACATTTTTCAAAATGTAAAGTTTCAATAGCTCCTTGGTCGTGTGACCAAGTGACTTCAAACAAGGTTCAGAATGTCCACTCAGTGGGCCTCTACATTGCACACCCTTTAGTTTGTCAATTTTTGTCTTACAGGGTTTTTCATGAATTATTTCAATATTTAGAATTTCAATAGCTCCTTGGTCATGTGACCTGGTGACTTCAAACAAGTTTCAGAATGTCCACTCAGGGGCCCGACACATTGCACACCCTTAGTTTGTAATTTTTTATCTCACAGGGTTTTACATTAATTTTTCCAAATGTAGAATTTCAATAGCTCCTTGGTCATGTGACCTGGTGACTTCAAACAAGGTTCAGAATGTCTACTAACTACCCTTCTATATTGTACACCCTTTAGTTTGTCCATTTCCATCTCACATGTTTTCCATGCATTTTTCAAAATGTAGAATTTCAATAGCTCCTTGGTCATGTGACCTAGTGACTTCAAACAAGGTTCAGAATGTCCACTCAGTGGGCCTACATATTGCACACCCTTTAGAGTGAAACCAAAAGCTTGTCGCTCGTCTTTTGATGGCATGTTATGTAACGTAGTCAAATGTGGGCTAAGCACAGCAGTAGTAACCTCTTTTATTGCGCTACAAGTGGAGTACTACTTTCAACGTCAATTCAAAGGGATAGGTAGTAACTATCATGAACCACCGAGGTAAAGCCAGTTTGAAGTTGGAAATTATACTGTACACCCTTTAGTTGGTCCATTTTCAACTCACATGACTTTACATACATTTTTCAAAATGTAAAGTTTCAATAGCTCCTTGGTCGTGTGACCAAGTGACTTCAAACAAGGTTCAGAATGTCCACTCAGTGGGCCTCTACATTGCACACCCTTTAGTTTGTCAATTTTTGTCTTACAGGGTTTTTCATGAATTATTTCAATATTTAGAATTTCAATAGCTCCTTGGTCATGTGACCTGGTGACTTCAAACAAGTTTCAGAATGTCCACTCAGGGGCCCGACACATTGCACACCCTTAGTTTGTAATTTTTTATCTCACAGGGTTTTACATTAATTTTTCCAAATGTAGAATTTCAATAGCTCCTTGGTCATGTGACCTGGTGACTTCAAACAAGGTTCAGAATGTCTACTAACTACCCTTCTATATTGTACACCCTTTAGTTTGTCCATTTCCATCTCACATGTTTTCCATGCATTTTTCAAAATGTAGAATTTCAATAGCTCCTTGGTCATGTGACCTAGTGACTTCAAACAAGGTTCAGAATGTCCACTCAGTGGGCCTACATATTGCACACCCTTTAGAGTGAAACCAAAAGCTTGTCGCTCGTCTTTTGATGGCATGTTATGTAACGTAGTCAAATGTGGGCTAAGCACAGCAGTAGTAACCTCTTTTATTGCGCTACAAGTGGAGTACTACTTTCAACGTCAATTCAAAGGGATAGGTAGTAACTATCATGAACCACCGAGGTAAAGCCAGTTTGAAGTTGGAAATTATACTGTACACCCTTTAGTTGGTCCATTTTCAACTCACATGACTTTACATACATTTTTCAAAATGTAAAGTTTCAATAGCTCCTTGGTCGTGTGACCAAGTGACTTCAAACAAGGTTCAGAATGTCCACTCAGTGGGCCTCTACATTGCACACCCTTTAGTTTGTCAATTTTTGTCTTACAGGGTTTTTCATGAATTATTTCAATATTTAGAATTTCAATAGCTCCTTGGTCATGTGACCTGGTGACTTCAAACAAGTTTCAGAATGTCCACTCAGGGGCCCGACACATTGCACACCCTTAGTTTGTAATTTTTTATCTCACAGGGTTTTACATTAATTTTTCCAAATGTAGAATTTCAATAGCTCCTTGGTCATGTGACCTGGTGACTTCAAACAAGGTTCAGAATGTCTACTAACTACCCTTCTATATTGTACACCCTTTAGTTTGTCCATTTCCATCTCACATGTTTTCCATGCATTTTTCAAAATGTAGAATTTCAATAGCTCCTTGGTCATGTGACCTAGTGACTTCAAACAAGGTTCAGAATGTCCACTCAGTGGGCCTACATATTGCACACCCTTCAGAGTGAAACCAAAAGCTTGTCGCTCGTCTTTTGATGGCATGTTATGTAACGTAGTCAAATGTGGGCTAAGCACAGCAGTAGTAACCTCTTTTATTGCGCTACAAGTGGAGTACTACTTTCAACGTCAATTCAAAGGGATAGGTAGTAACTATCATGAACCACCGAGGTAAAGCCAGTTTGAAGTTGGAAATTATACTGTACACCCTTTAGTTGGTCCATTTTCAACTCACATGACTTTACATACATTTTTCAAAATGTAAAGTTTCAATAGCTCCTTGGTCGTGTGACCAAGTGACTTCAAACAAGCTTCAGAATGTCCACTCCTTGGGCCTACATATTGCACACCCTTTAGTTTGTCCATTTTCATTTCACACGGTTTACATGAATATTTCAAAATGTAAAATTTCAATAGCTCCTTGGTCATGTGACCTAGTGACTTCAAACAAGGTTCAGAATGTCCACTGGCTACCCTTCTATATTGCACACCCTTTAGTTTGTCCATTTCCATCTCACATGGTTTTCCATACATTTTTCAAAATGTAGAATTTCAATAGCTCCTTGGTCATGTGACCTGGTGACTTCAAACAAGTTTCAGAATGTCCACTCAGTGGCCCGACACATTGCACACCCTTAGTTTGTAATTTTTTATCTCACAGGGTTTTACACTAATTTTTCCAAATGTGGAATTTCAATAGCTCCTTGGTCATGTGACCTAGTGACTTCAAACCAGGTTCAGAATGTCCACTGACTAGACCTTAATATCACACACTCTGATGTTTGTCTCCTTTCATCTCATGCCATGAGACTTAAATCTGTAAGCTTTGCAGGCCTTCATTTTACATGGGTGTTAAAAACGTTTTTTTAAAGTCCACAAATGTCCCATCCTCACAATAACTATCTTTCACATGGTCACTGAAAAGATCCACAAATGCCTGTATGTGGTATGGATCAATGACAGGAGAGGTGTTCATACAGAGGTGCTTAAAGGAAGGAGCACAGGTAGGCTTCATGAAAAACAATGTTTCATATGCTCTTTTTAATCACAGTAATATGCAGTGATTTGTCAGTCACAGTGAGCTTGATAACGTGAAAGAATAATTTTCATAACATCACTTTCATATACTGTACATTAAGACAAATCCTTCTATGTTGAGTATTGGAACACAGTTTACGTAACCTGATAATGATTTGATATTTGAGTGCATTCACAACAAGCCACCTGCAGACAACTTACAAAATGCAATTTTGCATTTGAGGGTTTGTTTTTCTGATGAAAATAGTTATTTGATGCATGGCCTGCTATTTCTAACTTTTGTCTTTTGTGAGTAAAATACTTTTCCCAAAATTGATTTAGGTACATATTTGCGAAGAGGTATGAGGGTTGTGATATGGGTCATTTTATAGTAATATAATTTAAGGGATCAATACATTTCTATATTGCTTCCCCAGTATCTGAATGAACCATCAGGCCAAGTGTTTTTGGTTGACCCTGCTGGACAGAAAGAGAAGGAGGAATCGGAACACGCTGCATTCAAATTCAGGTCTTAGTTATTCCATTGTATTGGATCTAATACATATTATCATTTTACATACACTCATAAGTGTAATACTCTTTTATGACATACTGTGATAAACACTCCTGGCTGCTGGCTCTGTCACTTTCAGACACGCGCAGAGCAGACTTGAACCACAGGGGTTCTATGTAAAGAGAGACTAACCCGAAAGGCACAGACACACCCCTTGACTTTCAATTGGCACCGTTGACCTGTACGTATTCTCTCCTGATTGGCTCTGTGGTGCACAGTCTGGCAGTCTGACTAAAGTGCCAGAGGTATGAGGAGAGACATCCTCCTTTGTATTTATGGGAACAAATATTTCCTAACACTTTGGATCCTATTCTTGGACAGTTAGAAGACACAATGATTCAATTCAACAACTATTTGTTTTTTACTAATTACTGTCCATGAGTAACCTCAACCTTACTATCTATGGGTGTTTGGGCCAATAAAGTGCCAACTCAATTCTACCACTGACTAGTCTCTCATACCCTTATGAATGGGGACACAGGGCAATAGTTAAAAACAAAAAAAATCTAAACCAGACCTTTTTACTGGAGTACACTAACCCCTAATTGGGGCTCTTTTCTTGACAAATAGTAGCAGTTTACCAGATAAGAAGTCAAGAAGATCAAAAAGTAGATTGTATTACATCCTGTGCTGGCCCCATTGTCATATCCATTCTGGATTCGGAGTGGTAAAATCATAGCTGAAAAATGCCTCTATGTATGTGTATTCATTTTCCGCCAAGACAGAACTGCCAAAGGGGGTGGAGTTGCAATCTACTGCAGAGACAGCCTGCAGAGTTCTGTCATGCTATCCAACCCCTATTATTAGCCTGTTCAACCTCTCTTTCTTATCATCTGAGTTCCCCAAAGATTGGAAAGTTGCCGCGGTCATCCCCCTCTTCAAAGGGGGAGACACGCTAGACCCAAACTGTTGCAGACCTATATATATCCTACCCTGCCTTTCTAAGGTCTTCAAAAGCCAAGTTAACAAACAGATCACCAACCATTTCGAATCCCACCGTACCTTCTCTGCTATGTAATCTGCTTTCCGAGCTGGTCATGGGTGCACCTCAGCGACACTCAAGGTCCTAAACGATATCATAATCGCCATCGACAAAAGACAGTACTGTGCAGCCATATCCATCGACCTGGCCAAGGCTTTCGACTCTGTCAATCACCACATTCTTATCGGCAGATTCAACAGCCTTGGTTTCTCAAATGACTGTCTCGCCTGGTTCACCAACTACTTCTCAGATAGAGTTCAGTGTTTCAAATGGTCGGGCCTTCCCAAATTGATATGGAACCTTCAAAAACACATGGAGCAACTGTGAAAAAGAAATAGCTGAGGATATGCTAAAAATGTCTTGTATGTAACGACATTTAATTAAAAGTAAATGTAAATTCTTTATTTTTATGTAGTTGTGTGGGACAGCCATATGTTCAGCTCATGCCTATGATTTCAGAGTTCAACAAAGCCAACAACTGCTTCATGTGTGACACTGATAAAGAACCTGGATGTGGCCCAAAGACTGACTGGGTTAGTAAATTAATTTAACATGTTTATAATCTTTTGACAACAGTGACGGCATGTAAGACAATTTATGATATAACACAATGGATGGCTAATTCGCCATTCTGCATTGATATTTGACATTATTTATAACATGTTACGTTTTGTTTTGTTTTAGATTGAATGTTTTGCATGCCAATGGTTGTTCCATGTGCTGTTCCTAGGAATGAAGAGAAACGAGTTCAACAGAGTGAAGAACACAAACTGCAAGTGCAGTCTTTGTTGTTGAAAATGTATGCTATACCCCATCCACACTGAAGAGGCTCTGTAATGTACATCAACCAGGGATTAAGATAAAGTTAACACTGTGAAATGTTTCATACTTAACTGAAGTTAAGTGTCTGTTGACATGTTGGAAAAGACTAAGGGTCTACAATTTGTTGAATTTGTCAATATTACATTTTTATTCATTGATTTACTGGCCACCATTACTGTGGTTACATGTTCAGTATATGTATTGACCAGCAACCCCACTGCAGCCGACCTTAATAACTTACTCTCCATCCCTGCTTTGGACAATTAATAGCATGACTGTCGTACTTTGCCCTTTTCCTTTATGGCTGATATTAACGACGAAAGGAGATATTATCTGTCTCTCTCCTATTGTGTATCACTGATAAATAATGTGGGAAAACAAAAAACAGGGAAATAAGTACTTAGAACTACCGATTACTGTAGATAAATATTAAAGAAAAGGGTAAACACAACACTGGGTTGAACCCCCTAATTGTCAAACTAATATGAATGTACAACAATATAGAAGATACATGACTAGAGGTTATGCAATATGGGTGTATATCCACTGAACGCTTCTTAGGTGTGTAATTGACATGACCAAGGAGCTATTGCAAATTTGAAACTATGAAAAATGTACGTTACACTGCGTGATTTTACAGTACACAAACAAGAGTGTGCAATATAGAAGGGGAGTCAGTGAACATTAGGTCACATAACCAAGTCGCAATTGAAATTCAAAATGTTGAAAAATTCATGTAAAACCATGTGAGATGAAAATAGACAAACTAAAGGATGTGCAATGTGTAACCCTACTGAGTGGAAATTCTGAACCTTGTTTGAAGTCACTAGGTCACATGACCAAGGAGCTATTGAAATTCCATATTTGGATAAATTAATGTAAAACCATGTTAGATGAAAATGGACAAACTAAAGGGTGTGTAATCTGTAAGCCCACGGAGTGGACATTCTGAACCTTGTTTAAAGTCACTAGGTCACATGACCAAGGAGCAATTGAAATTCAAAATGTTGAAAAATTCATGTAAAACCATGTGAGATGAAAATAGACAAACTAAATGGTGTGCAATGTGTAACCCTACTGAGTGGACATTCTGAACATTGTTTAAAGTCACTAGGTCACACGACCAAGGAGCTATGGAAATTTTACATTTTGAAAAATTTATGTAAGATCATGTGAGATGAAAATTGACAAACTAAAGGGTGTGCAATGTGTGTCTATGCCATCGGGTTCGCTACAACCAGTTTTGAAAGTGTTAGGAATAATAGTTAAAGAGCTATTGACATTTGAAAATTTTGATTTGTCATTATGTTGACGGTCCCTAACTGCTGTTGGTGGACGTAAGGGAAACTACAGGCAAATATCCGTCGAATATCCAACCTTAAACTGTCTTTACCTCGGTTCATGAACCATAGTCAGCAACTATAGTCAGTAACTATCATGCCACATCAACCAGCCACACACCAATTATGGTCATAAACTTAAAATGTTGTACTAGACAACAAAAAAAACAGACAATTAAAACGACATAGAATTATTAAATATTGTAGGCAGTGGTGGAAAAAGTACCCAATTGTCATACTTGAGTAAAAGTAAAGATACCGACTATGCATATAATTGACAGCTTTGGATAGAAAACACTCTAACGTTTCCAAAACTGCAAAGATATTGTCTGTGAGTGCAACAGAACTGATGTTACAGGCGAAACCCAGATAAAAATCCAATCAGGAAGTGCCGCATTTTTTGAAACCGCCTCATGCCAATGACTCCTTATATGGCTGTGAATGAGCTACGAATGAGCTTACGTTTTCTACGTATTCCCCAAGGTGTCTAGAGCATTGTGACGTCTTTTTAGCATGTATGTTGAAGAAGACACATTTAGCAAGTGGTCACATGATGGATCCGGCAGAAAATCTTGCGTAAAGTACACAAGTAGCCATTTTTCCAATCGCTTCTTATGAGAAACCAATTGTCCCGACGGATATATTATCGAATATATATGTGAAAAACACCTTGAGGATTGATTCTAAACAACGGTTTGCCATGTTTCTGTCGATATTATGGAGCTAATTTGGAAAAAAGTTCAGAGTTGTAGTGACCGCATTTTCCGGTCGATTTCTCAGCTAAACGTGAAGAACAAACGGGAGCTATTTCGCCTACAAAAATAATATTTTTGGAAAAAAGGAACATTTTCTATCTAACTGGGAGTCTCCTGAGTGAAAACATCCGAAGTTCTTCAAAGGTAAATTATTTAATTTGATTGCTTTTCTTATTTTCGTGAAAATGTTGCCTGATGCTTTTCTCTGTATATATCAATGATGTTGCTCTTGCTGCGGGCGATTCCCTGATCCACCTCTACGCAGACGACACCATTCTATATACTTTCGGCCCGTCATTGGACACTGTGCTATCTAACCTCCAAACGAGCTTCAATGCCATACAACACTCCTTCCGTGGCCTCCAACTGCTCTTAAACGCTAGTAAAACCAAATGCATGCTTTTCAACCGATCGCTGCCTGCACCCGCTTGCCCGACTAGCATCACCACACTGGATGGTTCCGACCTTGAATATGTGGACACCTATAAGTACCTAGGTGTCTGGCTAGACTGCAAACTCTCCTTCCAGACCCATATCAAACATCTCCAATCGAAAATCAAATCAAGAGTCGGCTTTCTATTCCGTAACAAAGCCTCCTTCACTCACGCTGCCAAGCTTACCCTAGTAAAACTGACTATCCTACCGATCCTCGACTTCGGCGATGTCATCTACAAAATTGCTTCCAACACTCTTCTCAGCAAACTGGATACAGTTTATCACAGTGCCATCCGTTTTGTCACTAAAGCACCTTATACTACCCACCACTGCGACTTGTATGCTCTAGTCGGCTGGCCCTCGCTACATATTCGTCGCAAGACCCACTGGCTCCAGGTCGTCTACAAGGCCATGCTAGGTAAAGCTCCGCCTTATCTCAGTTCACTGGTCACGATGGCAACACCCATCCGTAGCACGCGCTCCAGCAGGTGTATCTCACTGATCATCCCTAAAGCCAACACCTCATTCGGCCGCCTTTCGTTCCAGTACTCTGCTGCCTGTGACTGGAACGAATTGCAAAAATCGCTGAAGTTGGAGACCTTTATCTCCCTCACCAACTTCAAACATCAGCTATCTGAGCAGCTAACCGATCGCTGCAGCTGTACATAATCTATTGGTAAATAGCCCACCCATTTTCACCTACCTCATCCCCACAGTTTTTATTTATTTACTTTTCTGCTCTTTTGCACACCAATATCTCTACCTGTACATGATCATTTATCAATCCAGTGTTAATCTGCAATATTGTAATTATTCGCCTACCTCCTCATGCCTTTTGCACACATTGTATATAGACTCCCCTTTTTTTTCTACTGTGTTATTGACTTGTTAATTGTTTACTCCATGTGTAACTCTGTGTTGTCTGTTCACACTGCTATGCTTTATCTTGGCCAGGTCGCAGTTGTAAATGAGAACTTGTTCTCAACTAGCCTACCTGGTTAAATAAAGGTGAAATAAAAAAAAATAAAAAAAATGCTAGCAGAGCCTAGCCATAGCATTATGCCATGATAAACTTACACAAATGCTTGTCTAGCGTTGGCTGTAAAGCATATTTTAAAAATCTGAGATGAGAGTGTGATTAACAAAAGGCTAAGCTGTGTCTCAATATATTTAATTTGTGACTTTCATGAATAGGAACATTTTATAGGAAGAATTATGTCCGCTGCGTTATGCTAATTAGTTTAAGGCTATGATTACGCTCCCGCATGCGGGATGGGTAGTATCAAGAAAAATGCCTCATGAGCTAAGTTCAATGGTCATACCCCATCAGAACTAAAATATAAGCTTGTTTTATGCCAATGTTTGGCGAACAGTGTAAATGTAAATAAAGATATTATAGCCTCAAAATATGGATAAAACATTCAAGTTGATATCATGGCAGGTCAGTCCTTACATCCATAGCTCTGTCTATGAATTTGAGAGGGGTTCAATTTCTCCAGCCCCGTTCCTCTGATATTTTCCATAACAGTGGTTCTCCCTGGAACCAAAACGGTTCTCTGATGGGGACAGCCGAAGAACCCGTTTGGAAACTTTTTTTAAATATATATTATAGTGAAATCATGCCACAACTGGAATTTATAATGTTAAACAAGGTTGGATTTTGTGACAAAAGTTCAACGAAAGACAATAATGAATTAATTAAATACAATAAATAGCAAAAACATTTTTATTCAGCTCTCTAGTCAGCCTATTATGAGTATTGAACATTCATATTACACTGTACACACTTTGCTACTGAATCTGAAGAGGCACTCCTGAAACTTGCCACTGTAGTACAGTATTCCCATATCACAAGAATGTACTGTTAAGGAGTGTAGGTGAGCCTGCTCCTTTAACATCCAAGAACCTTATGCAGTGCCTTTGGGAAAGTATTCAGACCCCTTGACTTTTTCCACATTGTGTTACAGCCTTATTTTAAAATGGATTAAAAAATATATATATTCTCAGCAATTGTGCGTAGAGCTCCAAGACAGGATTGTGTCGAGGCACAGATCCGGGGAAGGGTACCAAAACGTTTCTGTAGGATTGAAGGTCCCCAAGAACACAGTGGCCTCCATCATTCTTAAACGGAATAAGTTTGGAACCACCAAGAATCTTTCAAGAGCTGGCCGCCTGGCCGAACTGAGCATTCCGGGGAGAAGGGCCTTGGTCAGGGAGGTGACCAAGAACCCGATGGTCACTCTGACAAAGCTCTAGAGTTCCTCTTTGAAAATGGGAGAACCTTCCAGAAGGACAACCATCTCTGCAGCACTCCACCAATCAGGCCTTTATGGTAGAGCGGCCAGACTGAAGCCACTCCTCAGTAAAATGCACATGAAAGCCTGCTTGGAGTTTGCAAAAAGGCACCTAAAGTCTCTCAGACAATGAGAAACAAGATTTTCCTGAATGCCAAGCATCATGTCCGGGGGAAACCTGGCACCATCCCTACAGTGACGCAAGGTGGTGTCAGCATCATGCTGTATGGATGTTTTTCAGTGGCAAGGACTGGGAGACTAGTCAAGATTGAGGGAAAGATGAACAAAGCAAAGTATAGAAAGATCCTTGGTGAAACATGCTCCAGAGTGATCAGGACCTCAAAGTGGGGCCGAGGTTCACCTTCCAACAGGACATCCACCCTAAGCACACAGCCAAGACAATGCAGGAGTGGCTTCGGGACAAGTCTCGGAATGTCCTTGAGTGGCCCAGCCAGTACCCAGACTTGAACCCGATCTAACATTTCTGGAGGGACCTAAAAATAGCTGCACTTCAACGCTCCCCATCCAACCTAACAGAGCTTGAGAGGATCTGCAGAGAAGAATGGGAGAAACTGCCCAAATACAGGTGTGCCAAGCTTGTTGCGTCATACCCAAGAAGACTCAATGCTGTAATCGCTGGCAAAGGTGCTTCAACAAAGTACTGAGTAAAGGGTCTGAATACGTATGTAAATGTGATATTTCAGTTTTATTTTTAATAAATTAGAAAACATTTCTAAAAACCTGTTTTTCTTTGTCCTTATGGGCTATTGTGTGTAGATTGTTGAGGAAAAAAATCTATTTAATAAATTTTCGAATAAAGCTGTAACATAATAAAATGTGAAAAAGGTCAAGGGGTCTGAATACTTTCCAAAGGCACTGTACATTATGTTCAGAGGTAAACTGTCTCTGGCAGCCAAAACAGGCAAATATTCCATCTAAATGTGAATTGATTCTCAATTGCGATACGGTTGTCGAAACATAAAGCCTTAACATCAAAATAATTTCACAAATGCAAAATATATACTTACTGTGTACACTGGTTGTAATATTTTTAACACGGTTGCAGCTGACAGTATTTTTTTTCGATAACAACACTATTCTGGCATCCTTCTTCCATTAAACACAGGCGTTTGGAGATGCTAAATAGCTAATTAGAACAGGTGGACGCCTCTGTCTTCTATAAACAAGCGCTGTATCACCTCAGTGTGGGAACCCAAACCCTATTAAAGGTGTGTAGTAATTAAACCTTTTGTTTTTTTTTAATATGATTTCTCGTTTGGAAGTTAAGTTCCAAATGTTTCCAAAATCGTATAGCATGCGAGGCGTTTCGATGTTTAGATAGAGCTTCGGAGCAGCGTCGGTACAATCGCCCCGGACGGCAGACAGGTTTGTGAATAGACGGTACATGTTTAGCATTACCGTCTATGAATGGGCTAAGTATGTCCCCAAAACGTAACTTGAATGGCATAACTAACCACACTGTCATGAGCAGTAGGTTATACACTGAGTATACCAAACAGTAGGTACTCCTTCTTAATATTGAGATGTAACCCCCCCCTTTGCCCTCAGAACAGCCTCAATGGATTTAACATGTGACATCAATAAAGGGTCATAGCTTTCACCTGGATTCATCTGGTCAGTCTATGTCATGGAAAGTTCAGGTAATCTTAATGTTTTGTATACTCAGTATATATTCAAGGTACCACAAGTTTGTGTGTGTGTGTCTGCGTGTTCACCATATTTCCTCAAATCTTTTAGTTGCCTAATCTACAGTACCAGTCAAAAGTTTGGACCTACTCATTCAAGGGATTTTCTTAATTTGTACTATTTTCTACATTGTAGAACAATAGAGAAGACATCATGTCTATGCAATAACACATATAGAATCATGTAGTAACCAAAATCAAAATATATTTTATACTTGAAATTCTTCAAATTAGCCACCCTTTGCCTTGATTACAGCTTTGCACGCTCTTGGTATTCTCTCAACCAGCTTCATGAGGTAGTCACCTGGAATGAATTTCAATTAACAGGTGTGCCTTGTTAAAAGTTCATTTGTGGAATTTCTTTCCTTCTTAATGCGTTTGAGCCAATCAGTTGTTTTGTGAAAAGGAAGGGGTGGTATACAGAAATCAAATAAACTTTTAGTCACATGTGCCGAATACAACAGCTGTAGACCTTACAGTGAAATGCTTACTTACGAGCCCCTAACTGACAGTGCATTTTCAAAAGATGTGGATAAGAATAAGAGATAAAAGTATCAAGTAATTAAAGAGTAATTAAAGAGCAGTAAAAATATATATATATATAAATATATATATATATATAAATATATATATATATAAATATATATATATATATAAATATAAATATATATATATATATAAATATATATATATATATATATATATATATATATATATATATATATATATATATATATATATATATATACAGGGGGTGCCGGTACAGAGTCAATGTGTGGGGGCACCAGTTGGTTGAGGTAGTATGTACATGTGATAGAGTTAATTAAAGTGACTATGCACAGATGACAACAGAGAGTGGCAGTGATGTGGAGAGGGGAGGAGGGGCAATGTGAAGATAGACCTATTTGGTAAAAGACAAAGTCCATATTATGGCAAGAACAGCACAAATAAGCAAAGAGAAAAGATAGTCCATCATTACTTTAAGACATGAAGGTCAGTCAATCCAAAACATTTCAAGAACTTTGAAAGTTTCTTCAAGTGCAGTCGCAAAAAACATCAGGCGCTATGATGATACTGCCTCTCACGAGGACCGCCAAAGAAAAGGAAGACCCCGAGTTACCTTTGCTGCAGAGGATAAGTACATTAGAGTTACCAGCCTCAGAAATTGCAGCCCAAATAAATTATTCGCAGAGTTCAAGTAAGATACACATCTCAACATCAATTGTTCAGAGGAGACTGTGTGAATCAGGCTTTCGTGGTCGATTTTCTGCAAAGAAACCAATACTAAAGGACACCAAAAAGAAGAAGAAACTTGCTTGGGCCAAGAAAAACAAGCAATGGACATTAGACCGGTGGAAATCTGCACAAATTTGAGATATTGAGTTCTAACCGTTTTTGAAGGTGAATGAATGATCTCCGCATGTGTAGTTCCCACCGTGGAAGAGGAGGTGTGATGGTGTGGTGTTTTGCTGGTGACACGGTCTGTGATTTATTTAGAATTCAAGTCATACTTAACCAGCATGGCTACCACAGCATTCTGCAGAGATACGCCATCCCATCTGGTTTGCGCTTAGAGGGACTATCACTTTTCAACAGGTCATTGACCCAACATACCTTCAGGCGGTGTAAGGGCTATTTTACCAAGAAGGAGTACAGAAGTACAGTTCCCGCTCAGCCCAGTCAAAACTGTTCGCTGCTCTGGCCCCCCAATGGTGGAACAAACTCCCTCACGACGCCAGGACAGCGGAGTCAATCACCACCTTCCGGAGACACCTGAAACCCCACCTCTTCAAGGAATACCTAGGATAGGATAAAGTAATCCTTCTCCCCCCCCCCCTTAAATGATTTAGATGCACTATTGTAAAGTGGCTGTTCCACTGGATGTCAGAAGGTGAATTCACCAATTTGTAAGTCGCTCTGGATAAGAGCGTCTGCTAAATGACTTAAATGTAAATGTAAATGTAAGGAGAGCGATGGAGTGCTGCATCAGATGACCTGTCCTCCACAAACACCTGACCTCAACCCAAATGAGATGGTTTGGGATGAGTTGGACCGCAGAGTGAAGGAAAAGCAGCCAACAAGTGCTCAGCATATGTGGGAACTCCTTCAAGACTGTTGGAAAAGCATTCCTTTTTCCGCGAAGCTGGTTGAGAGAATGCCAAGAGTGTGCAAAGCTGTCATCAAGGCAAATGGTGGCTATTTTGAACAATCTCAAATAAATGTTTGGTCACTACGTGTTATTTCATAGTTTTGATGTCTTCACTATTATTCTACAACGTAGAAAATAGCAAAAATATAGAAAATGAGTAGGTGTGTCCAAACCTTTGAATGGTACTGTATATATACAGTTGAAGTCGGAAGTTTACATACACCTTAGCCAAATACATTTAATCTCAGTTTTTCCACAATTCCTGACATTTAATCCGTGTAACAATTCCCTGTCTTAGGTCAGTTAGGATCACCACTTTATTTTAAGAATGTGAAATGTCAGAATAATAGTAGAAAGAATGTTTTATTTCAGCTTTTATTTATTTCATCACATTCTCAGTGGGTCAGAAGTTAACATTCACTTAATTAGTATTTGGTACCATTGCCTTTGAAATGTTTAACTTGGGTCAAACATTTCGGGTAGCCTTCCACAAGCTTATTGTGGGTGAATTTTAGCCCAATTCCTCCTGACAGAGCTGGTTTAACCGAGTCAAGTATGCAGGCCTCCTTGCTCGCAAACTTTTTTTCAATTCTGCCCACACATTTTCTACGGGATTGAGGTCAGGGCTTTGTGATGGCCACTCCGAAACCTTGACTTTGTTGTCCTTAAGCCATTTTGCCACAACTGTGGAAGTATGCTTGGGGTCATTGTCCATTTGGAAGACCCATTTTCGACCAAGCTTTGACTGATGTCTTGAGATGTTGCTTCAACATATCCACATAATTTTCCTCCCTATTTTGTGAAGTGCACCCGTTCCTCATACAGCAAGGCACCCCCACAACATGATGCTGCCACCCCCGTGCTTCATGGTTGGGATGGTGTTCTTTGGATTGCAAGCATCCCCGTTTTTCCTCCAAACACAACGAGGGTCATTATGGCAAAACAGTTCTATTTCTGTTTCATCAGACCAGAGGACATTTCTCCAAAAAGTACATTCTTTGTCCACATGTGCAGTTGCAGACCATAGTCTAGCTTTTTTAATGGCAGTTTTGGAGCAGTGGCTTCTTCCTTGCTGAGCGGCCTTTCCGGTTATGTCGATATAGGACGTGTTTTACTGTGGATATAGATACGTTTGTACCTGTTTCCTCCAGCATCTTCACAAGATCCTTTGCTGTTGTTCTTGGATTGATTTGCACTTTTCACACCAAAGTATGTTCATCTCTAGCAGACAGAACACGTCTCCTTCCTGAGTGGTAAGATGGCTGTGTGGTCCCATGGTGTTTATATTTGCATACTATTATTTGTACAAATGAACATGGCACATTCAGGCGTTTGGAAATTGCTCTCAAAGATGAACCAGACTTGTGGAGGTCTACAATTTTTTGTCTTGGGTCTTGGCTGATTTCTTTGGATTTTTCTGTGATGTCAAGCAAAGAGGCACTGAGTTGGAAGGTAGGCCTTGAAATATATCCACAAGTACACCTCCAATTGACTCAATAGATGTCAATTAGCCTATCAGAAGCTTCTAAAGCCATGACATAATTTTCTGAAAATTTCCAAGCTGTTTAAAGGCACAGTCAACTTAGTGTATGTGAACTTCTGACCCACTGGAATTGTGATACAGTGAATTATAATTGAAATAATCTGTCTGTAAACAATTGCTGGAAGAATTACTTTTGTCATGCACAAAGTAGATGTCCTAACCGACTTGCCAAAACTATAGATTGTTAACAAGAAATTTATGGAATGGTTGAAAATCAAGTTAAGTGTATGTAAACTTCCTACTTCAACTGTATTTGTTTTATAATTTCTTTCATTGCAGAAGTAACTTTATTCCTCTTTACATTCCTTGACTTATATAGACATTTCAAACATATTCACCAATTCTGACGTATCTCATTTAAAAAAAGACATACAGTGGATAGATTATTAGCAGAACTAGACATATTTTTTCCACACAACAATTTTGCTCCCTTCTGCACAAAAGTCAACTCATCCTTGTTTCTTCCACCAACCGATTCAAGTTCATGATCCTCAACACTGGGGCCCCACAAGGTGTACGTGCTCAGCCACCTCCTGTACTCCTTGTTCAACCATGATTGCATGGCCATGCACGCCTCCAACTCGATTATCAAGTTTGCAGACGACACAACAGTTGTAGTCTTGATCACCTCCAACAACGAGGCAGCCTTTAGGGAGGAGGTGAGAGCACTCAGAGTGCGGTGTCAGGTAAACAACCTCTCACTCAACGTCAACAATACAAAGATGATCGTGGACTTCAGGAAACAGCAGAGGGAGCACCCCCCCCATCCACGGGTCTACAGTGGAGAAGGTGGAAAGTTTTCAGTTCCTCGGCATACACATCACGAACATACTGAAATGGTCCACCTTAACAGACAGTGTGGTGAAGAAGGCGCAACAGAGCCTCTTCAACCTCAGGAGGCTTAAGAAATTTGGCTTGTCACTTAAAACCATCACAAACTTTTACAGATGCACAATCGAGAACATCCTGTCGTACTGTATCACAGCGGTCTGCACAGCACACATGGGATCATGTAGTAACCAAAAAAGTGTTAATTAAACATATCAAAATATATTTTATATTTGAGATTCTTCAAAGTAGCCACCATTTTCCATGATGACAGCTTTGCACACTCTTGGCATTCTCTCAACCAGCTTCACCTGGAATGCTTTTCCAACAGTCTTGAAGGAGTTTCCACATATGCTGAGGACTTGTTGGCTGCTTTTCCATCACTCTGCGATCCAACTCATCCCAACGCATCTCAATTTGGTTAGGGTCGTGTGATTGTGGAGGCCAGGTCATCTGATGCAGCACCCATCACTCTCCTTATTGGTCAAATAGCCCTTACACAGCCTGGAGGTGTATTGGGTCATTGTCCTGTTGAAAAACAAATGAAGTGCAAATCAGATGGGAAGGCGTATTACTGCAGAATGCTGTGGTAGCCGTGCTGGTTAAGTGTGCCTTGATTTCTAAATAAATCACAGTGTCACCAGCAAAGCATCCCCACACCCTCTGTCACGTTCGTCGTATAGAGAAGACCAAGGCGCAGCGTGATATGAATACATTCTTCTTTTAATAAAGAAAGAACACTAAACAAACTAACAAAATAACAAAACGAATGTGAAGCTATATAAACCGAGTGCTGACATGCAACTACACATAGACAATAACCCACAAAACCGAAATGGAAAATGGCAACCTAAATAGGATCCCCAATCAGAGACAACAATAAACAGCTGCCTCTGATTGGGAACCAATTCAGGCCACCATATACCTACATTACCTAGACATACAAAAACCCCATAGATATACAAAAACCCTAGACAGGACAAAAACACACATACAGTGTCTTGCGAAAGTATTCGACCCCCTTGAACTTTGCGACCTTTTGCCACATTTCAAGCTTCAAACATAAAGATATAAAACTGTATTTTTTGTGAAGAATCAACAACAAGTGGGACACAATCATGAAGTGGAACGACATTTATTGGATATTTTAAACTTTTTTAACAAAACTGAAAAATTGGGCGTGCAAAATTATTCAGCCCCTTTACTTTCAGTGCAGCAGGTAACTCTAATGAACTTATCCTCTGCAGCAGAGATAACTCAGGGTCTTCCTTTCCTGTGGCAATCCTCATGAGAGACAGTTTCCTCATAACACTTGATGTTTTTTTGCAACTGCACTTGAAGAAACTGTTGAACTTTTCTGCATTGACTGACCGTGTCTTGGCAAAGGGTGGCTACTTCGAAGAATCTCAAATATAAAATATATTTGTTTAACGCTTTTATATATATACACAGTACATGACTAAATGTGTATGGACACCTGCTTGTCGAACATCTCAAATCATGGGTATTAATATGGAGTTTGTCCCCCCTTTTCTGTCATAACAGCCTCCACTCTTCTGGGAAGGATTTGCACTAGATGTTGCAACATTGGTATGGGGACTTTCTTCCATTCAGCCACAAGAGCATTTGGGAGGTTGGGCACTGATGTTTGCCGATTAGGCCTGGCTCGTAGTCAGCATTCCAATTCATCCCAAAGGTGTTCGATGGGGCTGAGGTCCGGGCTCTGTGTAGGCCAGTCAAGTTCTTCCACACCGATCTCTTCAAACCATTTCTGTATGGACCTCGCTTTGTGCACAGCGTCATTGTCATGTTGAAGCAAGAATGGGCCTTCCTCAAACTGTTGCCACAATGTTGGAAGAACATAATCATCTAGAATGTCATTGTATGCTGTAGCGTTAAGATTTCCCTTCACTGGAACTAAGCCCGAACCGTGAAAAACATCCCCAGACCATTATTCCTCCTCCGCCAAACTTTACAGTTAGTACTATGAATTTTGGCAGGTAGCGTTCTCCTGGCATCCGCCAAACCCAGATTGGCCCACCGGACTGCCAGATGGGGAAGCGTGATTCATCACTCCAAAGAACGAGTTTCCACTGCTCCAGAGTCCAATGGCAGTGAGCTTTACACTACTCAAGCTGACAGTTGGCATTAAGCATAATGATCTTAGGCTTGTGTGCAGCTGCTTGGCCATGGAAACCCATTTCACTAATCTCCCAACGAACAGTTCTTGTGTTGACGTTGCTTCCTTAGGAAGTTTGGAACTTGGTAGTGAGTGTTGCAACCGAGGACAGACAAAATTCTACGCACTTCAGCACTCCGCAGCCCTGCTCTGTGAGCTTTTGACATTTTTTGGTACACTTCCCCAGATCTGTGCATCGACACAATCCTGTTTCGGAGCTCTACGGACTATTCATTCGACCTCATGGCTTGGTTTTTGCTCTGACATGCATTGTCAACTGTGGGACCTTATACAGACAGGTGTGTGCCTTTCCAAATTTACCACAAGTGGCCTTAAATCAAGTTGTAGAAACAAGATGTAGAAACTCAAGATTGATCAATGGAAACAGGATGCACCTGAGGTCAATTTTGAGTCTCATAGCAAAGGGTCTGAATAATTATGTAAATAAGGTATTTCTGTTTTTTATTTTTAAGACATTTGCAAACATTTCTAAAAACCCATTTTCGCTTTGACATTTTGGGGTATTGTGTGTAGATTGATGACAACATTTTTTATTTAATCAATTTGAGAATAAACGACCACCACTCATCACAGTCAAACGCTCCTTAAAACACTTCTGCAAGCAGGCCTTTCTAATCGACCTGGCCCGGGTATCCTGGAAGGATATTGACCTCATTCCGTCATTAGAGGATGCCTGATTGAACTTTAAAAGTGCTTTCCTCACCATCTTAAATAAGCATGCCCCATTCAAAAAATGTTGAACTAAGAACAGATATAGCCCTTGGTTCACTCCAGACCTGCCCCTTGACCAGCACAAAAAGATCCTGTGGCGTACTGCACTAGCATCAAATAGTCCCCGCGATATGCAACTTTTCAGGGAAGTCAGGAACCAATATAAACAGTCTGTTAGGGAAGCAAAGGCTAGCTTTTTCAAACAGATATTTGCATCCTGAAGCACTAATTCCAAGAAGTTTTGGGACACTGTACAGTCCATGGAGAATAAGAGCACCTCCTCCCAGCTGCCCTCTGCACTGAAGCTAGGAAACACTGTCACCACCGATAAATCCACGATAAACGAGAACGTCAATAAGCATTTCTCTAGGGCTGGCCATGCTTTCCATCTGGCTACCCCAACCCCAGCCAACAGCTCTGCACCCCCCGCAGCAATTGGGCCAAGCCCCCCCCCCCCCGCTTCTCCTTCACCCAAATCCAGACAGCTGAAGTTCTGAAAGAGCTGCAACATCTGGAACACTACAAATCAGCTGGGCTAGACAATCTGGACCCTCTCTTCCTAAAATTATCCTCTGCCATTGTTGTAACCCCTATTACTAGTCTGTTCAACCTCTCTTTGTATTGTTTGAGATTCCTAAAGATTGGAAAGTGGCCGCGGTCAGACACTCAAGACCCAAACTGTTACAGACCTATATCCATCCTGCCCTGCCTTTCTAAAGTCTTCGAAAGCCAAGTTAACAAACAGATCACCGACCATTTAGAATCCCACCGTACCTTCTGTTAGGCAATCCGGTTTTCAAGCTGGTCACAGGTGCACCTCAGCCACGCTCAAGGTATCATAACCTCCATCGATAAAAGACAGTACTGTGCAGCCGTCTTCATCGACCTGGCCAAGGCTTTCGACTCTGTCAATCCTCTAATTCTTATCGGCAGACTCAACAGCCTTGGATTCTCTAATGACTGCCTCAACTGGTACACCAACTATTTCTCAGATAGAGTTCAGTGTGTCAAATCGGAGGGCCTGTTGTCCAGACCTCTGGCAGTCTCTATGGGGGTGCCACAGGGTTCAATTCTCAGACCGACTCTTTTCTTTGTATATATCAACGATGTCACTCTAGCTGCAGATGACTCTCTGATCTACCTCTACGCAGGCGACACCATTCTGTATACTTTTGGCCCTTCCTTCGACACTGTGCCATACAACACTCCTTCCATGGCCTCCAACTGCTCTTAAATACTAGTAAAACTAAATGCATGCTTTTCAATCGATCACTGCCCGCACCCACCTGCCTGACTAGCATCACTACTCTAGACGGTTCTGACTTAGAATATGTGGACAACTATAAATACCTAGGTGTCTGACTAGACTGTAAACTCTCCTTCCAGACTCATATTAAGCATCTCCAATTCAAAATGAAGTCTAGAATCGGCTTCCTATTTCGCAACAAAGCCTCCTTCACTCATGCTGCCAAACATACCCTCGTAAAACTGATTATCCTACCGATCCTTGACTTCGGCGATGTCATTTACAAAATAGCCTCCAACACTCTAATCAGCAAATTGGATGCAGTCTATTACAGTGCCATTCGTTTTGTCAACAAAGCCCCATACATTACCCACCACTGTGACCTGGATGCTCTCGTTGGCTAGTCCTCGCTTCATATTCGTTGCCAAACCCACTAGCTCCAGATCATCGATAAGTCTCTGCTAGGTAAAGCTCCGCCTTATCTCAGCTCACTGGTCACCATAGCAACACCTACTCATGGCACACGCTCCAGCTGGTATATTTCACTGGTAGTCCCCAAAGCCAACACCTCCTTTGGCTGCCTTTCCTTCCAGTTCTCTGTTGCCAATGACTGGAACGAATTGAAAAAAATCACTGAAGTTGGAGACTTATATATCCCTCACTAACTTTAAGCAACATCTGTCAGAGCAGTTTACCGATTGCTGCAACTGTACACAGCCCATCTGTAAATAGCCCATCCAACTACCTACCTCATCCCCATATTTGTTTTTGTTTTTCTGCTCTTTTGCACACCAGTATTTCTACTTGCACATCCTCATCTGCACATCTATCATTCTAGTGTTAATTGCTACATTGTAATTACTTCACCACTATGGCCTATTTATTGCCTTACCTCCGTACTTCATTTGCACACACTGTACACAGATTTTTATATTGTGTTATTGACTGTACGTTTGTTTATCCCATGTGTAACTCTGTGTTGTTGTTTTTGTCGCACTGCTTTTCTTTATCTTGGCCAGGTCGCAGTTGTAAATGAGAACTTGTTCTCAACTAGTCTAACTGGTTAAATAAAGGTGAAATGTAAAAAAATAAATAAGGCTGTAACATGTTTTTTTTTTGTGGAAAAAGTCAAGGGGTCTGAATACTTTCCGAATGCACGGTATACGGTGGAGCTAATGGCCGTGCTGTTGGCCTTGCAGTGGGCGAAGGAAGTCAAGCCAGACAGAGCAGTTATTTGCTCTGATCCATTTGCATTGTTGATGAGTCTGCAGTCCTTAAGCTAACGTAGCAGACGATACCAGCTTTATGAAGTACTACAAACCCATGGCAGGGTTAGACAGATGGGTATACAGACAAGATTTACCTTGGTCCCAGCCCATGTGGAGGTTGTGTGGAAAGAGGCAGTTGATGTACTGGCTAAACAAGCACTTAGTAGTGGGGATGTTAATGTAAGTAGTTTCAATGAGCAAGGCAAAAAGCCTGATATGGACAGTAGTGATGCAGAGAGAGCAGGAGCGGTGGAATATAGACACTAAGGGCAGGCATGTATTCCAAGTAAAGAGGACAGTTGGGGATGGCTGGAAGAGACAGAAAATGGGATGCTATTTTTCAAGATTCAGGGTGGGACACAGCCGGTTGAATAAGACTTTAAATGTGGTAGGAAAGCATCCAACAGGAAAGTGTGATTACTGCCAGGAAACAGAGACCGTGGAGATTGTACTGATACGGTGAGGGCAGTATGAGAGGGAAATAGAGAGGCTGAGATCCAGTATGAGTGAGTGAGAAGGGGATAGAGGAAAATATTTTAAAGAGTATACTGAGTAGAACATCAGTAGATACCGTCTCAAATCGGTAGGATTTAGTTTCTCCCTGTTTCTGGCCCACACTCCAGTACTGTAGGTAGCGACAATACACCGTAACGCTGGATGCTAACCGCTGAAAACTCCACAGAAGAAGACGAAGAAGAAGAAGCAGGCCCACACTCCCACACTCCAGGTGGCGGTAATGTACCGATAACGTTAGATGCCAACTGCCGAAAATCGTGACCGAAGTAGAATAAGGAGCAGGGTTGCCATATCTGTGGTTTTCTCGGGAAATTTGGCCCGTTCGAAAATTATGTCGCGGGTGAAAATGTATTACCAGTTGTAGGTAGGCTATTTCGATTGTCATTATGGAGACACCTATTTCCAACCCTTTTTCATAAAACATATTAATTATCGCGCTAGAACTGATGCGCATCAATAAATTAGGCGACAATGCACAGGAAAACGACTTTAGGCGCATTAGATAAATCCATTCGTAGGCGGTTTTTAAACTGCATTCTAATGTCGACATATTTATGGAAAACCATATCAAACGAAGAGTTTTACGCATGCTCAGTTCTTGCGTGTCGAGCGCTGCACGAGTGAACATTTGTACATTTAAATTATGGAACTCCCGAGCGTGCTTCTGATATAGGGAAAAGTCCACAATGAAACGGAAATTGAATGTGGCGAATTGTACATTTGCATCTTGTGGTCATCAAGTAGGCTATTAATTTCTATGCCTGTTTCGGCTACTGTAGCCCACCATTTGATACAATAAATATGTTGAAATGATATCACTGAAGTCATTGCAAACCAAGTTGTGCCACTTGTGTAACCTACCTGGAGCTGGCAAACGGATTTAAAAATAGCCTATACCTTCCGTTTTTTGTTGTACCATTGTGTTATTACGCAATTATTAATGTACATGTTTAGTTAATGAAACTGGAAGTTAAATTGTGATCATGGTCCCAGTTCTGTCGCAATTGTTGATCAGCTGTTGTTATGATGCATTAGATTGAAGGTAAAACAGTCAGATTAGGCTACAGGTAAAACAAATCACTGGCTGTTATTGACAAGCATGGTCCTATTCAGTTCATATCCATATTATTAATATATAATTCAGTAAAATGGCGACCCCCATCCTCAATAACCTACTCCAGCAGGCTATTGGGTAACAGAAGCACCTTGCTATTCATGCTAAATAAATTAGTCTGTTTGAACTAAGCAAGATATTAAATTGTTTATCTTCCATCTTGCCTAGGCTACTGTAGGCTATCAGGGACAGTGGCGACCTGTCAGGTTTTGAGCCCCACCTTTTTTAGCTTTTTGTGGTTGCCTGTTTTGCATGTTATTTGGGGATTAATCGGTGTCACATATCAGGTTACAAACAATGTAAAAAATAAATAAATAATAATTTAGTTAATAAAGCCACATATGAAAATGTCTCTCTTTTGCTTTCTTGAGTAAGGCAGCTCCAAAATGCAAGTGTTTCAGCCTAGCTCTATGCTTTCTGTAGTGGTGGGGCAGCCATCGGAAAATACGGAGAGTAGGGGTTGGTAATGTTCTCCAGTTGCGCCATGATTGGCTCAGTGCACTGTCACTCATGGTGACACTACGTCACCGCAAAATCTACGGGGAGAGCTTAAACCCAAGCACCTTGGGTGCTGCCATAGAGTTACATTAGAAGTACCCACCCAAAAAGGCTCAAGGTCATTGGCCACAGATAAAATGATCTCAAATCACATTATATCTACAGTAGCTTTGATTGGACTGATCATGTCAACATCATACTTTCAAAATCTTAGCTAGCAGCCATCATCATGAATCAAGTCGACAATCTACTAGCAAATCCTTTTCAATCCTTGTCTTATGAAGAGAAATTATGACAAGGAATTATAGATAAAAAAGTATCGGTGCTCATCGGCCATTGGACAAACATTAAACAACAAGTTGAAAATCGCAAATTCAACAATGAGTGGTTGGGAAGGAATCAGTGGCTAACTGCAAGCATTGCAAAGCAATCACTAGCTTGCTCTTCAGTGGAGTGGATGTGTGAACCAAGGCTGTGTTTAAGGGTCTATTTTCCAGGCTTAAAATGATAAACATTCAACATGGGCCATGCTGTCAATCCAGCATGACTTCTGCCACATTCAAAACAACTGGAAACTCTGAACTGGGAAATCTCAGACTTCAGTAAATTCAAGACAACTTGGAACTCTGGAAAAAAAATAGCTCCGACTGGGAAAATACATTTTGAACGGTCATCCAACTCGGAATCCAAGTCGGAATCTTGGGCCTCTTTCTAGAGCTCCGACCTGAAAACAACCAACGTCATGATTCTACCCTGTTTTTTTTTCAGTTCCCAGTTGTCTTGAAAGCACCAAAAATCCAGAGAATGACAGACCATGTGCCTCACCCTAATCATTTGGTCCCTTTTCCCCTCATAATTTAGCCTACTGTTCTAACTTGGTGGTGCACAAGTAGCCTATAGCCAGTAGTGAAAAAAGTACCCAATTGTCATACTTGAGTAAAAGTAAAGATAACTTAATAGAAAATTACTCAAGTAAAGTGAGTCCCCCTGTAAAATACTACTTGAATAAAAATATAAAAGTATGTGGTTTTAAATATACTTAAGTATCAAAAGTAAAAAATAATTTAAAATTCCTTACATTTTTAAGCAAACCAGATGGCACCATTTTCTTGTTGTTGTTTTTTTTTTTTTACAAATAATTAGGGGCACACCAGAACTCAAACTTAATTTACAAATAAAGAATGTGTTTAGTGAGTCTGCCAGATCAGAGGCAGTAGTGATGACCAGGCATGTTGTCTTGATAAGTGTGTGAATTGGACCCTTTTCCTGTCCTGCTAAGCATTCAAAATATAACGAGTACTTTTGGGTGTCAGAGAAAATGTATGGAGTAAAAAGTACATTATTGTATTTAGGAATGTAGTGAAGTAAAAGTAAATAGTAAAGTACAGATACCCAAAATAAACGTAATACTTTAAGGTATTTTTACTTAACCTAAATTACAGATTACCTCTTATGCGCTCGTCATCCCCTTATATGCCATAGTTTGTACATCTCAATTGTCAGTAGAGACCCCATTTGTTTAAGCAAGTCAGCCATATCAGCTATGTTTTTTTACAGGCAGTAAATTAGGCCGAAATAACAGTTTTTCTGCCAGACAAGGCTCCGCTGATAGCCATGTGTAGCAGTGGTAAGGTGTTGGGACAGTTAGCCTTTATATATGCCCTAACCATTTGTGGGCATAGTTTGTTACTGTTATATTCCAATTAATTAATGTATTGTTTAGTGTTGTGTTTTTGTAATGACTTTTTGAGTTTGCCCCACCAAGATTTACATGCCAAATCGCCACTGATCAGGGGCAATGGGCAACCTGCATCTAGCTAACCAAACCATGGCAAAGGTAAATTACAATCATAAACCCAGATTTGAGTCAGTAGGCCTGGGTTATGTCTATTGAAATGACAAGTCAATCAGGCAAATAAGTTGTAGACTTAACATCTGGCACATAAAAGAAAAATTGCCAGAAAATAGCCAAACATTATTTTGAAGTTCATTCAAGTGTTTCTTGCGCAGAGATTTTGAGATCCTCTTTCCAACGTTCATCCCTCAAACCCTCCTGTTGGATGTACATATAGTTAAACACATGCGTAAAATGGATTTATTTACAAGTATAATAAGTGTGAATGATCTTTTCTCTTGCTACATATTCAAATGAATGTATTAGTCTAGTCAGCTCAAAAATAATTAGGCCTATCATTTTGATGGAAAACCGAATATTGCTCCTTACGTCCCCCTCAATTCGCTCGAAAACTTTATGGAAAAAGGTTTTATTGGCTAAATGCAACTTATCATGCCGTATTTATTGGTCTAGTTTTATGGCTGTGTGGGTGGGTTTCGTTAGGTTTTGGCTATTTTATTTTTAAAGAACTGGCAACCCTGTGTAGGAGGCAAGAAAGAAAACGCTGCTTCGAAGGGAGGACATAAAGTTGGATCTATTTTTTTCCTTTGGCGTTTCGTCTCTTGGCTTATCTACAGTGTGCATTCTTCTCGGTTGTCGTGTAGAACAAACAGTGTTTAGTTATCGAATACTTCAATATTCGGATTTCAGCGACTTCACGGTGCGTAAGCTAGCTAATGTTAGCTCGTTACTAGCTAACGTTAGCACTTGAGCTGTTCTTGTGTTGTATTCAAGAAGGATAGCGTCGCGACGATTGTTAACTAGCTAGCCGGCATTGCTACAGTTTGGTTTCGTGGTATCCACTATTGCAATAGTAACGTTAATCGCCTTAGTTAACTAGCCAGCTACCATCTAGCTAAAGCTTTAGTTTAGGCAGCAATGTAGCTAGCTAACTGAACCTCGAGTGATGGGTGGGTGTGCTTTTGTCCTTCCTCGTTCCATACGAAGTTAGTCTGTCTTTCTCAACGGTCTATTAGTTGGGAGTAGTGAGGTGGTATCTAGGATAGTACTTAATTACTAATGTTAGCAAGAAAAAGTGTAGTCTTTCAGAAATTAGACTAGTTGGCCACTAGGTCTCTATGATACTGCTGACTAATAACAGTAGCTAGTGTCACTGATAATGTGAATTTGTTAAAAGTCAGTCAACATAGTTAACTAATGCTGTACATGTGTAACAGTTGAATATCTGTCTGGTCCAGTTCCCCAGATCGATCGTGTGATCGTCACGGCAGCGGACTCATGGCGGACTCCGTGGAGACGTTCCAGACACACCTCACCTCTGTCATGGACAGTTTGATCCGAGCTTCGGTGTGCGAGATCACCAAACTGTTCCAGGACACGGTGAACGACTTTCTGGTGGAAATATCTCTAAATAGGAATGAAATGGAGGCTCTGAAACTCCGACTCCGACTGACTGAGAACAAACTGAGAAATGAACGCAAGTACGGGATGGGGTGGGCAGAGAATCGCCGCAATGCTGGTTTGATAGGGTCGGAGGACGGTGGGCGGAAAAAGCGAAAAATTGAAGTGCCCCGTAAGTGTTCATATTTAGTAAGTACAGCCACAAAAGCATCACGGACCATATAGTCGTTTTTTACACATTTGTCTTGCCCTATGTATAAAACTAAAATAAAAAATGGTATTCTTCATATTATAATTGTTGAAATGATATGTAATTGCATATCAAATTAACACAAGTTGATTACTTGTGTAACATTAAGTGAAAAGCCTGTAATGCTTGTGTGAAGAGGTACTTGTTATGTTGGAAGCCATCTGGCAGAAACTGAGCCTTCTCCCTCCCTTTCCTTTCTACTCCTCTGCTCTCCCTCCCCCATCTCCTCCTCCTTCATGTTCTCTCTGTTCTTTGCCTCTCTGCTCCCTTCCTTCCTCCCTGCCACCCCCCCTTCCTCCCTGCCCCCCCTCCCTTCCTCCCTGCCCCCCCTCCCTTCCTCCCTGCCCTTCCTCCCTGCCCCCCCCCTTCCCTTCCTCCCTGCCCCCCCTCCCTTCCTCCCTGCCCCCCCTCCCTTCTACTCTCTCCGCTCTCCCTCTTCACTCCACCCCCTCCTCCCTCCTTCACACTCACTCCGCCGCTTCCGCTCCCTACTCCGCCTCCTCTCCTTCATCATGCCATTTCCCTTCCCCCAACTCTTCCATTTCTGTCACGGCTCCCCTTCATCTCCTTCCCTCCTCTACTCCTCCACTCTCCCTCCTCCTCCTCTTCATGTCCTCTCTCTGTCCCTCACCTCCCCCACTCCTCTGCTCTCTCTCCCTCCATCTCTGCTCTCCTTCATAATGCCCTCTCCTCCCTGCCCCCACCTCCTCTACTTTTCTCTCCGCTCTCACTCCCTCCCTCTTCACTCCTCCGCCCTCCCTCCCTCTTCACTCCCGCCGCTTCCTCTCTCCCGCTTCTGCTCCGTACTCTGCCTCCTCTCCTTCATCATGCTCTCTCTCCCTTCCCCCAACTCCTCAATTCCTGTCACTGCTCTCCTCTCCCTCCTTTATGCTTTCTCCCGCTGCATGCTGTCCCTCCTCCTGCTCTCGTTCAACATGCTCTCTCCCTCCCCCCACTCTCCCCTTCCTCATGCCCTCTGCCTCTGCTCCCCCTCTCCTCTCTCTCACTCCCTGCCATCCCTCCCCTCCCTGCTTTCCTTCCTCTCCTTCATTTCTATCCCTGCTTCCCTCTCTCCCTCCTCTCTCCTTCATGCTCGACCCCTCCTCCTCCTCTCACCCGATCCATTCCCTCCCCCTCTCTTCCTCTCTCCCCCTCCACAGGAGGAAAGCAGAAGCTGGGTCCTGCATTTGGAGGCGTGTGGGAGGAAGGAGGAGGAGCAGCCGGGGAAGTAGCAGGGGGAGGCTGGAAGGAGGCACGCCAGATGTACCTCATCCATGTCCCTGGGGACGAGGAGGAAGAAGAAGGAGAACTATTGGAGGAGGGCTGTATTTCGGGAGAGAGGGAGGAGACAGACATCATCAAAGAGGAGGTGAGGGAGAGGAGGAGTGCTAAGGAATCTGAGTGTGGCACACACAGTGTAAGTGTGTCAGAGTCGACTAGTTTACAAAAATAACAGTGCGTATCATCTGTGTGTGTTGAGACTGAGAATGTTGTTAAACTGCTGTTTTCTGAGTCAATGAGACACACTGCAGCAGATGTCGTGGATGGTGGAAAGCCACTGATTTGATATTCAACTGCAGAAGTAGCTCAAGCACTTGTTCAGTAGGGCAGTCAATGTTAAGTGCAGAGCGTTGTAGACACTATACATGAATATAATTTTGGGTGCGAACACAGTTTTGTATTCTACATGACTGAGATCATGCAGTTGCGTCTATGCAATGTACAGATGACCTTTATTGTATCTCAAACTGTTTAAACTTGACACTTTTAAAGAAAATGCCCTGTGTAAAACAGGACCCTTGTTGTTTGTGGCACTTGTGAAAGTGCACTTTGCATGCACAAAAATACTGGGTGTGGTCGTGCACTCTGCATTGTATTATTGTGTAGTCTATGGGGCTGTACTGGTGGGTAATGTAGTTTATTTTTGTTCTGTCTGTAGTCCGGTGATATGGTGGATGGGGGTTACCAGCCTGCGTCTCTGCGGCTGATCAAGGAAGCCCTGAAGATGGACCCACCCAACCAGAACTGCCATGGATCCAGAACCCACAGCGAAGGTACTGACTCCAGCTGAAAGCTCAGAACCAAAAACATGATGACCACACCTCCTGGATAGTGATAACCCCAATGTGAACACAGTGAAGTTTTCTTAAGCGTCTGCAGTACAATATGTTTGCATACACCCTCATAGTACTGCTCCTCTAACAGACTCTCACTCTCCTTCTCTCGGCCCAGTAGGAGACATGGAGCTCAGCCCTGCGGCCCTGAAGCGGCCCCTAGCCGTGAGGCCTGAAGAGGGGGATGAGGAGGAGTGGGACGTGGGGTCCCCTCCAACGGAGGTGTCAGAGGGGGCGCTGAGTGTGGTGGACCTGAGTGGGCTGGAGACGGCCCTGAGGGCAGAGAGGGGGCGCGAGCAGGCAGCCCTGAAGATCCCCCCCACAGCAGGCTCCAACCATAGCTCCAGGACCCCTGACCCGGAAGTAGTGGCAGACAGTGAGTTCAGCCTGGGCCAGAAGTACATTGGTCTGGATGGGCTGGAACAGAAGGGGGAGCTGGAGAGTCCCACAGCCTCAGAGAGGGACTATGGTGACGCCCTGCAGGTTCACGGTGCCCGTCTGAAGGAATTACAGGGGTCACTGCCAGTGGGGGCTGGAGGGGAGCTGCAGCCACGCTGGCCCAAGAGGCTGAGGGATGGTGAGGGGATGGGGGAGCAGGGAGGCTCAGACGAGGGCCTACATCACCTGTCTGCTCCGGGTAGTGTGGATGACAGTGGTGAGGAGGAGACAGGGGACCTGATGCATTTCTGCATGCAGTGCGGCGGGGGCTTCGCCAACGAGGCTGAGCTGGAAGAGCACCCTTGCCCCCTGGGGGACGCCCACCTGCAGGAAGGAGGGACAGAGAACACGCTGTTCCCCTGCGCCTCGTGCGGCCACGCCTTCAGCCATGCCTGGGCCCTGAAGAACCATGAGTGTGTGTGCGCAGCCGAACGGCCCCACCGCTGCGAGCTCTGTGGGAAGGGCTTCACCCACTCTCGCTCGCTGGAGAGGCACCAGGTGGTTCACACTGGAGAGAGGCAGCACTGCTGCCAGCAGTGTGGGAGGAGCTTCAGTCGCCTAGGCAACCTGGAGAGGCACCAGCGGATTCACACAGGCGAGCGTCCGTACGGATGCGAGGCGTGCGGGAAGCGCTTCAGCAGGGTAGAGTACCTGAAAAGACACCAGCTGATCCACAGTGGAGACAGAGACAAGGCCGGCAGCGCTCACCAGTGCTCCCAGTGTGGAAAGAGCTTCGGCGAACCAGAGCAGTTAAAAAACCACGAGTGCTTTTCATAACATTTTGAGACGTTTGATAATTGATATTTACCAGGATTTCTTTGGAGAGGGAAAGTTGAAATTGCTGACTAGGGTAGAAGTTGCTCCCTAATCAGAGAGAAGATCAACATAAGATCATTTTAACCTAGCCTCAATCCCGAAGTTGACCATTAAAAATCTGTAAAGCTCTGACCTTGTATCAGTTGTTGGGGACACATTCTACCTACTCCAAAAAAGAGGAACAAAGACCATGCTGGTCATACAGGGACAGGTTGAAATGAACTGTCTAATTGTGCACAGAGAAACCTGTGCTTATATTTGTTTCTCAATACATTGTATCTTTTACTATAAGAAATTAGTATCTTCACTGAACATCAATCATGACCTTGTTGATCTTGACTATCAATGATAATAACAATTTGATATTTTGTACTATTTGTTTTTCAGTATTATCCATCAGGAATAAACATTTGACTATTCAGTGACCAATGGTCTCCTTTTATATACGGTCAAGTACTAAGTGTTTGTTTTCAGCTAGAAAATTGTGTAGTTATGTCTCAAACATTCACACAAGGTGTTGTCGGATTTCCGGACACATTTCTTTATTTCTGTGTACTTCGAAGTGTCTTCTACCAGAGAGGAAGAGGCGACGCCAAAAGTTTTACTCTGACAAAAATCTGTCCAAGAAGTAAGAAAGTTTTGTATGGAGGTCAATGGGTGTCAAATTTCATACACAAAAAAATGTAATTGCTCATTTGCTACATGAAGCTTATTTGATTGAATAGAAGTTTCATGGTGGTTAGGTTCTTATGAATGCACTTATGTAAGTGAACGCACATGGCACCAAATAAGACTTAAAGAGTTGCCTGTTGTCATAGAGATAGATGGAGGACTCATCATAGATATAACCTGTTTTAGCACGGACATTGCCGTCGAGGTCTTTACCGGTCCAAAACATTGGAACCATTCCGCAGTGGGCTTGGGGCTTTCCCACCAGGATCCAATATGCATCAATTGTTTTTGTTTTTTTCATATAGAAACCTGTTCTGAATGGACCCGAGGACAACTACACCCGTTCTGTATAGATCTGGTCGGATCCCGACCTGGTCCGAGTAAGGGAAGCAGCCCAGAATTATTATTTTTAACCTACTTTATTAACCAGAGCTGATAAAGCGCGAGAGGGAGAAAAATGGGCGGCTCTATCAGGCAGGGGAGCGACGTACACTGGGAGGAGGGAGGAAGAGACGAGAGACCGTAACCAACCAATCAGACTCGTGCCATAGTACATTTACATTTAAGTCATTTGGCAGACGCTCTTCTCCGGAGCGACTTACAAATTGGTGAATTCACCTTATGACATCCAGTGGAACAGCCACTTTACAATAGTGCATCTAAATCATTTAAGGGGGGGGGGGGTGAGAAGGATTACTTAATCCTATCCTAGGTATTCCTTAAAGAGGTGGGGTTTCAGGTGTCTCCGGAAGATGGTGATTGACTCCGCTGTCCTGGCGTCGTGAGAGAGTTTGTTCCACCATTGGGGGGCCAGAGCAGCGAACAGTTTTGACTGGGCTGAGCGGGAACTGTACTTCCTCAGTGGTAGGGAGGCGAGCAGGCCAGAGGTGGATGAACGCAGTGCCCTTGTTTGGGTGTAGGGCCTGATCAGAGCCTGGAGGTACTGCGGTGCCGTTCCCCTCACAGCTCCGTAGGCAAGCACCATGGTCTTGTAGCGGATGCGAGCTTCAACTGGAAGCCAGTGGAGAGAGCGGAGGAGCGGGGTGACGTGAGAGAACTTGGGAAGGTTGAGCACCAGACGGGCTGCGGCGTTCTGGATGAGTTGTAGGGGTTTAATGGCACAGGCAGGGAGCCCAGCCAACAGCGAGTTGCAGTAATCCAGACGGGAGATGACAAGTGCCTGGATTAGGACCTGCGCCGCTTCCTGTGTGAGGCAGGGTCGTACTCTGCGGATGTTGTAGAGCATGAACCTACAGGAACGGGCCACCGCCTTGAGGTTAGTTGAGAACGACAGGGTGTTGTCCAGGATCACGCCAAGGTTCTTAGCGCTCTGGGAGGAGGACACAATGGAGTTGTCAACCGTGATGGCGAGATCATGGAACGTGCAGTCCTTCCCCGGGAGGAAGAGCAGCTCCGTCTTGCCGAGGTTCAGCTTGAGGTGGTGATCCGTCATCCACACTGATATGTCTGCCAGACATGCAGAGATGCGATTCGCCACCTGGTCATCAGAAGGGGAAAGGAGAAGATTAATTGTGTGTCGTCTGCATAGCAATGATAGGAGAGACCATGTGAGGTTATGACAGAGCCAAGTGACTTGGTGTATAGCGAGAATAGGAGAGGGCCTAGAACAGAGCCCTGGGGGACACCAGTGGTGAGAGCGCGTGGTGAGGAGACAGATTCTCGCCACGCCACCTGGTAGGAGCGACCTGTCAGGTAGGACGCAATCCAAGCGTGGGCCGCGCCGGAGATGCCCAACTCGGAGAGGGTGGAGAGGAGGATCTGATGGTTCACAGTATCGAAGGCAGCCGATAGGTCTAGAAGGATGAGAGCAGAGGAGAGAGAGTTAGCTTTAGCAGTGCGGAGCGCCTCCGTGATACAGAGAAGAGCAGTCTCAGTTGAATGACTAGTCTTGAAACCTGACTGATTTGGATCAAGAAGGTCATTCTGAGAGAGATAGCGGGAGAGCTGGCCAAGGACGGCACGTTCAAGAGTTTTGGAGAGAAAAGAAAGAAGGGATACTGGTCTGTAGTTGTTGACATCGGAGTGATCGAGTGTAGGTTTTTTCAGAAGGCGTGCAACTCTCGCTCTCTTGAAGACGGAAGGGACGTAGCCAGCGGTCAGGGATGAGTTGATGAGCGAGGTGAGGTAAGGGAGAAGGTCTCCGGAAATGGTCTGGAGAAGAGAGGAGGGGATAGGGTCAAGCGGGCAGGTTGTTGGGCGGCCGGCCGTCACAAGAAGCGAGATTTCATCTGGAGAGAGAGGGGAGAAAGAGGTCAGAGCACAGGGTAGGGCAGTGTGAGCAGAACCAGCGGTGTCGTTTGACTTAGCAAACGAGAATCGGATGTCGTCGACCTTCTTTTCAAAATGGTTGACGAAGTCATCTGCAGAGAGGGGGGAGGGGGAGGAGGATTCAGGAGGGAGGAGAAGGTGGCAAAGAGCTTCCTAGGGTTAGAGGCAGATGCTTGGAATTTAGAGTGGTAGAAAGTGGCTTTAGCTAGATTATTTATCATCAAATATGATTACATAGTATCTGTGTTGACTGCAGCAAACCGGGAGAAGCTAGTTAAGATAGCTAATGTTAACTAACTAGGCTAATTGAGGCTGCAGTGCATGCACATTCTCATCCTACAGTTATAAATAACTCCATTCAAATATTAAGTAGCAGCCTAACTGTTGGCTCTTGGTTGTTGTAGCCTATCCTTTAACTTTTAATTCTGTTATTTTAATTTCATTGATTAGATATATCCTAACTTTTGCCACAAATGGAGGCTCTATGACAGTAGCCTATTGCCACTTTGATGATTGTCCAACAGCAACAAGCTACACGCACCACGCTCCACTCTCGTGAAAAGCAAGAGCAGCAGCAAATCATGTAAAATGTCTATCTCTTTACTGCTGCAGCAGTCGTGTTTGGACCTGTACTGTTCCTTCCGGAGAAGTCAGTTAAAATGACACATACTCGAGACCTATGACAGTCAGATCCGACTGATTCTGGGTTGGGTTTCGGGCACAGGTGGATCCGTGAAGACCTACTTTGAGGGCTTTCACCATTTTAATGTAGTCAACTGGGTAGGACTTCCCACTTCATGTCCAACCGAGTCATCAGGAGGGATCAGACAATGTTGAAGAAGAAAATTGAGAACTTCCAAATTGAGATAGCCTCAATGGCACTGCCCATGCTGTCACAGACACCATAATGGCACGGATACAAAGATGAGTCTTCTATCTATCTCTATGGCCTGTTGTTCCCACACGTATCTGACCTCTAATTGATTAGGGGTCTGGGAGTCCGCCCCCAGATTTTTGGGGGGCATCTAAAGCTCATTTCCTGCATTTCTACATAATCCAATATGACCCATGGCCCTTCTAGCTGTCTGTATTTAGAACAACAAAAAGTATGCAAAAATGCCCCAGTCATGAAGCTAGGTAAGAGATCATTGTTAAATATGTTTAAGTGATTGATAAGATGAGATCAAAGGTAATTCAGAAATCTATATTGTGTTGCACCTTTAACCAATAGCCTAACAAATCAAACAACTCTTTAAAAAATCATGTACAAAGACTTTTGTGTTTATTAAGACATCCTCTATATCAAATTTCAGCCAGACCGCCCAGCCAGCATCAGAGACCTGCACGCCCGACCCCCACCAATCTAGTCAATACCTCAACTCTCTCCCAAAACATTTTCTCACTTAAAAAATACAAAAAAATATTCCTAAGGAAAAGGTTTGGAAACAAAAGTGGGAAAAAACAACAACAAAAACACAACCACACATGTACATTAACACACAGAAACAGGATATCATATAATTAATCTCATTGGCCTAATAGTACTGTAGAGCTCTTTTTACTTGCACTCAAAATAGCTGGGTTGCCCCGTCCTGTCCCTAGGGGTCAGTGGTGTAAAGTACTTAGATAAAAGTACTTTAAAGTACTACTTAAGTCGTTTCTTGGGGTATCTGTACTTTACTATTTATATTTTTGACTACTTTTACTTTTACTTCACTACATTCCTCAAGAAAATATTGTACTTTTTACTCCATACATATTCCCTGACAACCAAAAGTACTTGTTACATTTTGAATGCTTAGCAGGACAGGAAAATTGTCAAATTCACTCACTTATCAAGAGAAGACTTGGTCATCCCTACTGCCTCTGGGCTGGCGGAATCACTAAACACAAATGCATCTTTTGCAAATAATGTCAGAGTATTGGAGTGTGCCCCTGGCTATCTGTACATTTTTAAAACAAGAAAATGGTGCCCTCTGCTTTGCTTAATATTTGGAATTTAAATGATTTATACTTTTACTTTTCTTTTGATACTTAAGTATATTTTAGTATTTACATATACTTTTGATACTTAAGTATATTTAAAACCAAATACTTTTAGACTTTTACTCAAGTAGTATTTTACTGGCTGACTTTCACTTTTACTTGAGTAACTTTCTATTAAGGTATCTACTAGGTACTACTTACTTTTACTCAAGTGTGACAATTGGGTACTATTTCCACCACTTCAAGGGGCCCACCACCATGCAGCACCCCAACCCAACACACCCCACTCAGCTTTAGGATCTTAGTATAAATGTTGCCCAGTATACCCTTAATCTTATAATACGGCAAATCTAGTGATATATAACTTGACATTTCTGCCATCCATTGTAAGAGGACAACCAACCTTTGAAATCATGGCAATGCATTTCTTAGATGCTTGGTTACATAGTTTTGTTTGATAACAGTCTCCAGTATCAACATTTACAAGCAAACAAAAACAGGGAGAAGGGAGAATCTGACATACTCTGAAAGACATACTCCCCTTTTCAGGATCCTGTCTTTCAAAGATAATTCGTAAAAATCCAAATAACTTCACAGATCTTCATTGTAAAGGGTTAAAACACTGTTTCCCATGCTTGTTCAATGAACCATAAACAACTAATGAACATGCACCTGTGAAACGATCGTTAAGACACTAGCAGCTTACAGATGGTAGGCAATTAAGGTCACAGTTATGAAAACTTAGGACACTAAAGAGGCCTTTCTACTGACTCTGAAAAACACCAAAAGAAAGATGCCCAGGGTCCCTGCTCATCTGCGTGAACGTGCCTTAGCCATGCTGCAAGGAGACATGAGGAATGCAGATGTGGCTAGGGCAATAAATTGCAATGTCCGTACTGTGAGACGCCTAAGACAGCGCTACAAGGAGACAGGACGAACAGCTGATCGTCCTAGCAGTGGCAGCCCACGTGTAACAACACCTGCACAGCATTGGTACATCTGAACATCACACCTACGGGACAGGTACAAGATGGCAACAACAACTGCCCAAATTACACCAGAAACACACAATCCCTCCATCAGTGCTCAGACTGTCCGCAACAGGCTGAGAGATGCTAGACTGAGGGCTTGTAGGTCTGTTGTAAGACAGGTCCTCACCAGACATCACCGTCAACAACGTCACCTATGGGCACAAACCCTCGCTGGACCAGAAAGGGCTGACAAAAGGTTCTCTTCACTGACGAGTCACGTTTTTTTCTCAACAGGGTTGATGGTCGGATTCACGTTTATCGTTGAAAGAATGAGTGTTACACCGAGGCCTGTAGTCTGGAGCGGGATCGATTTGGAGGTGCAGGGCCGTCATGGTCTGGGGCGGTGTGTCACAGCATCATTGGAATGAGCTTGTTGTCATTGCAGGCAATCTTAACGCTGTGCATTACAGGGAAGATATCCTCCTCCCTCAGGTGGTACCCTTCCCGTAGGCACATCCTGACATGACCCTCCAGCATGATAATGCCACCAGCCATACTGCTCGTTCTGTGCGTGATTTCCTGCAAGACAGGAATGTCCGTGTTCTGCCATGGCCAGCAAAAAGCCCGGATCTCAATCCCATTGAGCACATCTGGGACCTTTTGGATTGGAGGGTGAGGGCCATTCCCCCCAGAAATGTCCAGAAGCTTGCAGGTGCCTTGGTGGGGTAACATATCACAGCAAGAACTGGCAAATCTGGTCCAGTCCATGAGGAGGAGATGCACTCCAGTACTTAATGCAGCTGGTGGCCACACCAGATACTGACTGTTACTTTGTTCAGGGACACATTATTCCATTTCTGTTAGTCACATGTCTGTGGAACTTGTTCAGTTTATGTCTCAGTTGTTGAATCTTGTTATGTTCATACAAATATTTACAAATGTTAAGTTTGCTGAAAATTAATGCAGTTGACAGTGAGAGGACGTTTCTTTTTTTGCTGAGTTTAGTACATTACTGCAGTAATTTATGTCTGAGGTTATATGAACATGACCGGGCATTCAAACATATTCATTCATTATCATCAATAGCTTCTACCAGGTCCTCCTCACATTTTTGTTTTACATTCTTTGTGTCATCGAGAAAAGCCTTTATCAACCCTTGTTACAATTTGGAGGTTTGTCAGACTGCCTTAAAATAGTTTCAATCTTTGAAGCATCTGGCTTGTCCTGTGTTTGCTGCACAGAGAGAATAACATGTTGTATCTGCAAAAATTCACCTCAGCTCCATTACAGACTGGTCTTCCCTGGCTGCCTGACCCTGCTGAGACCCGTCACCATTGGATACTGCTAAGACATGATCAGCATAGTGTTGTTGTAAGGGATTTCTTCCATTGACGGAGAGGCGGACCAAAGCGCAGCGTGGTTAGTTTTGTGCATCTTTAATAAAGATGAAAGTACGACAATCTACAAAACAAGAAACGTGCAAAAACCAAACCAGTCCTATCTGGTGCCACAAACACAAAGACAGGAACAATCACCCACAAAACCCAACACAAAACAGGCTACCTAAATATGGTTCCCAATCAGAGACAATGACTAACATCTGCCTCTGATTGAGAACCATATCAGGCCTAACATAGAAATGGACAAACCAGACACACAACATAGAATGCCCACCCAGCTCACGTCCTGACCAACACTAAAACAAGGAAAACACACACGAACGATGGTCAGAACGTGACAGTTGTGTTCTAAGGGTGCACCATGACAGGGAAGCCTGTAGAGATCTTTATTACTGTGTCAGTGTGAAAAGTAGGGAATTAGATAAGGAAACTGACAAATTAATAACGTTACATTTCTATACTGACTCTAATAAAAACTCACATTGCACAAACAAAAGTCAGAATTATCAGTCTTCAATCGTTTGGCCACTGGTTTCATCATTTCATTCAGGTCTAGTGTGAATGAGGGAAAATAATACGTACTTTTGGCCATCTCTCTCTCTCTAATGGTACATCAACAGGCGAAAGCTAGCTAAGCTAATTTACTTCTGTTTGGACGGGACAAAAAGGCTACAAACCAACAAACAAACAACAGCTGTTAGATAGTAATAATAGAAACCTCATATCGCTATCTAACAGACTATAGGTAAACTGGCTGTGGTAGCAACTAGCAAGCTATTTCATTCACCAAAGTCAAGAAGGGATGAAACATTAGTTAACATTGCATATCATTTGCACTACTAGCCCTGCACTGGGAATAAACACTAGTTTAGTTTTTTTCTGTTAAGTTAAACAGATATCAACTAAAGAGTTGCCATTTTCTGCTCTGCTTGCTTTTACAACTTGGAGAAAGAGCGCAACACATACAGACGAACAGCAGCTGCCTCTGTTCAAACCTGCCGTGCTAGTCCAGCCAGGCTTTCAGAAGCTTTGCCTTTACCACCGGCAGAAACCTCCAAACCGTCTACTCGACCGCTCTGAGGTGTACTCATGGTCCTAAAGCACACCGATGCTGTTTTTGGTATCACAGTGAAAGTTGTGCCCCTGACTTTCACAGCTTGCTTAAATCATGTCTTGTTCGAGACCAAGGTGGGTGAGATTCTCAAACTGTACAAGTCAAGCGCAGAGGCATCATGACCAAAGTGGGACACAGGGGCACGTCCCACCTAAGATTTGACCTGTTTACAAATATATGTATTTTTATTCATTTTTTCTGTAATACTACTTGCTGCCTAGATATTTTATGAAGTAGGCTTTAGCTAGCCCAGATAGGTTTCGAATCCCCCAACCTCAAAACTAGCTACCAAGAAGCCATTTCAGACTATCGATGTTAGTAGTAGTAGCTAGCTAGTCTAACGATCTTAGCTGGCATGCCTGCTGGCAAGGGTGGCAAACTTTAGAAAAGCAAGCAATCACTAAATGTACTGAATAAGACTCACATTCCTTTCAATCGCTAACCCAGATTTTAGCAGAGATGCAGAGAAGCATTAGTTTCCAGTCAGGAAATACAGACAGCTCAAGAGATAGGCCAATGCTTAGATATACAGAAAAATAAACCCATTTTTAACACGCTAGAGATGGTCATACCAAGGAACGTTTGAGTATTTGATTTTGAACTTTAGGATCCCTTTGATGAAGTGTCTGTCCTATATCTGAGGGATATACAGTTGAAGTTGGAAGTTTACATACACCTTAGCCAAATACATTTAAACTCAGTTTTTCACAATTCCTGACATTTAATCTGAGTAAATATTTTCTATTTTAGGTCAGTTAGGATCACCACTTTATTTTAAAAATGTGAAATGTCAGAATAATAGTAGAGAGAATGATTTATTTCAGCTTTTATTTCTTTCATCACATTCCCAGTGGGTCAGAAGTTTACAAACACTCAATTAGTATTTGACTCAACAGCCTTGGTTTCTCAAATGATTGCCTCGCCTGGTTCACCAACTACTTCTCTGACAGAGTTCAGTGTGTCAAATCTAAGGGCCTGTTGTCCGGACCACTGGCAGTCTCTATGGGGGTGCCAGAGGGTTCAATTCTTGGGCCGACTCTCTTCTCTGTATATATCATGATGTCGTTCTTGCTGCTGGTGAGTCTCTGATCCACCTCTACGCAGACGACACCATTCTGTATACTTCTGGCCCTCCTTTGGACACTGTGTTAACAACCCTCCAGGTAAGCTTCAATACCATACAACTCTCCTTCCGTGGCCTCCAATTGCTCTTAAATACAAGTAAAACTAAATGCATGCTCTTCAACCGATCGCTGCCCACATCTGCCCACCCACCTAGCATCACAACTCTGGACGGTTCTGACTATATGTGGATATGTGGACAAATATGTGGACAACTACAAATACCTAGGTGTCTGGTTAGACTGTAAACTCTCCTTCCAAACTCACATAAAACATCTCCAATCCAAAGTTAAATCTAGAATTGGCTTCCTATTTCGCAACAAAGCATCTTTCACTCATGCTGCCAAACATACCCTCGTACAACTGACCATCTTACCGATCCCCGACTTCGGCAATGTCATTTACAAAATAGCCTCCAACACATTACTCAACAAATAGGATGCAGTCTATCACAGTGCCATCCGTTTTGCCACCAAAGCCCCATATACTACCCACCACTGCGACCTGTACGCTCTCGTTGGCTGGCCTTCGCTTCATACTCATCGCCAAGCCCACTGGCTCCAGGTCATATACAAGACCCTGCTAGGTAAAGTCCCGCCTTGTCTCTGCTCGCTGGTCACCATAGCTGCACCTACCAATAGCACGCGTTACAGCATATCTCACTGGTCACCCCCAAAGCCAATTCCTACTTTGGCCGCCTCTCCCTCCAGTTCTCTAATGCCAATGACTAGAACAAACTACAAAAATCTCTGAAACTGGAAACACATCTCCCTCACTAGCTTAAAGCACCAGCTGTCAGAGCAGCTGACAGATCCCTGCACCTGTACATAGCCCATCTATAAATAGCCCAAACAACTACGTACCTCTTCCCCTACTGTATTTATTTATTTATTTTGCTCCTTTGCACCCCAGTATTTCTACTTTGCACACTCATCTACTGTGAAATCTACCATTCCTTTGTTTTAATTGCTATATTGTATTTACTTCGCCATCATGACCTATTTATTGCCTTTACCTCCCCTCATTTGCTCACATTGTATATAGACTTATTTTTCTACTGTATTATTGACTGTATGTTTGTTTTACTCCATGTGTAACTCTGTGTTGTTATATGTGTCGAACTGCTTTGCTTTATCTTGGCCAGGTCGCAGTTGTAAATGAGAACTTGTTCTCAACTTTCTACCTGGTTAAATAAAGGTGAATTAAATAAATACATTTGGTAGCATTGCCTTTAAATTGTTTAACTTGGGTCAATCATTTCGGGTAGCCTTCCACAAGCTTCCCACAATAAGTTGGGTAAATTTTGGCCCATTCCTCCTGACAGAACAGGTGTAACTGAGTCAGGGTTGTAGGCCTCCTTGCTCGTACACGCTTTTTCAGTTCTGCCCACACATTTTCTATAGGATTGAGGTCATGGCTTTGTGATGGCCACTCCAATACCTTGACTTTGTTGTCCTTAAGCCATTTTTCTTTGGAAGTATGCTTGCGGTCATTGTCCATTTGGAAGACCCATTTGCAAACCAAGCTTTAACTTCTTGACTGATGTCTTGAGATGTTGCTTCAATATATCCACATAATTTTCCCTCCTCATGACGCCATCTATTTTGTGAAGTACATCAGTCCCTCCTGCAGCAAAGCACCCCCACAACATGATGCTGCCACCAACGTGCTTCACGGTTGAGTTGGTGTTCTTTAGCTTGCAAGCATCCCCCTTTTTCCTCCAAACATAACAATGGTCATTATGGCCAAACAGTTATATTTCTGTTTCATCAGACCAGAGGACATTTCTCCAAAAAGTACGATCTTTGTCCCCATGTGCAGTTGAAAAACGTAGTCTGGCTTTTTTATGGTGGTATTGGAGCAGTGGCTTCTTCCTTGCTGAGCTGCCTTTCAGGTTATGTTGCCATAGGACTTGTTTTACTGTGGATATAGATTATTTTGTACCTGTTTCCTCCAGCATCTTTACAAGGTCCTTTGCTGTTGTTCTGGGATTGATTTGCACTTTTCACACTTTTCACACCAAAGTATGTTCATCTCTAGGAGACAGAACGCGTCTCCTTCCTGAGTGGTATGACGGTTGCGTGGTCCCATGGTGTTTATACTTGCGTACTATTGTTTGTACAGATGAATGCGGTACCTTCACGTGTTTGGAAATTGCTCCCAAGAATGAAGCAGAGTTGTGGAGGTCTACAATTTTTTTTCTGAGGTCTTGGCTGATTTCTTTTGATTTTCTCATGATGTCAAGTGAAGAGGTACTGAGTTTGAAGGTAGGCCTTGAAATATATCCACAGGTACACCTCAACTTGACTCAAATTATGTCAATTAGCCTATCAGAAGCTTCTAAAGCCATGACATAATTTTCTATTGCTTCCAAGCTGTTTAAAGGCACAGTCAACTTAGTGTATGTAAACTTCTGACCCACTGGAATTGTGATACAGTGAATTATAAGTGAAATAGTCTGTCTGTAAACAATTGCTGGAAAAATGACTTGTCATGCACAAAGTAGATGTCCTAACCGACTTGCCAAAACTATAGTTTGTTTACAAGAAATTTGTGGAGTGGTTGAAAAACAAGTTTTAATGACTCCAACCTAAGTGTATGTAAACTTCCGACTTGAACTGTAAGAAAGATCAGGGAATTATTTATGTATTTTTGGACAAATATTTAACCTCTTTTATAGGCACTAAATTACTTCCATTACTTTACATTGCATTCTGAAAGTATTCAGCCCCTTCACTTCTCCACATTTTGTTAAGTTACAGACTTATTCTAAAATGTATTAAATAAATGTTTTTCCGCATCAATATACACACAATATCCAATAATAACAAAGCGAAAACTGTTTATTTGAATTTTTTTCAAATATATTAAAAACAAAAAAAAACGTATTTACATAAGAATTCAGACCCTTTGCTATGAGATTAGAAATTAAGCTCAGGTGCATCCTGTTTCCATTCATCCCCCTTGACTTGTGTCAGGATTTGGCCAGGGTTGTTCCGGGTTTTGGTCAGTAGATGCCCCCATTGTGCTTTTTGTCCTAATGTTTTTCCCTTGATCCCCATTAATTATTTGCACCTGTCCCTCGTTTCCTCTAATTGTATTTAAACCCTTAGTTTCCCTCAGTTCTGTGCTCTGTGTTTGTATGTTAGCACCCTGCCCTAGTGTTCTGTGTACTCTTGTCGATTCCGGGTGACGCTCTTGTGGTATTCTGTTTTTTTGTTTTTGTTTATTTTTTGTGAGTTTCTTTTGAGGCCTTTTTGTGCTTTTCCTACCACCTTTTGGATTTGCCATTTTTTGTATTTAAGGATTTTTCTTTATTAAATACACCGTCTTAAGTACTGCTGTGTCTGCCTCATCTTCTGGGTTCTGCTGACTATTCGTGGCTCAGTTGGTTAAGTGACTGTTTCTCACTCCGGAGACCCAGGTTCGAAACCGGGTCCTGACAACTTGTTTCTACAACTTCCACCTGTGGTAAATTCAATTGTTCTGACATGATTTGGAAATGCACACACCTGTCTATATAAAGTCTCACAGTTAACAGTGGATGTCAGAGCAAAAACCAAGCCATGAGGTCGAGGAAATTGTCCGTAGAGCTTAGAGACAGGATTGTATCGAGTCACAGATCTGGGGAAGGGTACCAAAACATTTCTGCAGCATTGACGGTCCCCAAGAACACAGTGGCCTCCATCATTCTTAAGAAGTTTGGAACCACCAAGACTCTTCCGAGAGCTGGCTCTTCCGAGAGCTGGCTGCTCGGCCAAACTGTGGGGGAGAAGGGCCTTGGTCACCAAGAAACTGATGGTCACTCTGACAGAGCTCCAGAGTTCCTCTGTGGAGATGAGACAAACCTCCAGAAGGACAACCATCTCTGCAGCACTCCACCAATCAGGCCTTTATGGTAGAGTGGTCAGATGATAGCCACTCCTCAAAAAGGCACATGAAAGGCACAACTCTTTGGCCTGAATGCCAAGCTTCACGTCTGGAGGAAACCTGGAACCATCCCCATGGTGAAGCATGGTGGTGGCAGCATAATGCTGTGGGAATGTTTTTCAGTGGCAGGAACTAGGTACATGACGCCCCTGGTCAAGCGTGTGGGAGTTTCAAATGGAGATCAGCCGTGTCAAGGCCGAAAACAAAGCTCTGAAGGTGAGGAAGAGACTTGCGGGACTTGCGATGCAGTGGAATGAACAGTTGGACCTAACATCATGCCTGCAAAGTAGTTATAACAGTGTAACCACCACCAGAGAAACTTGCAGCTCCCCACTGGGCAAGAATTGTCTCAATGAACGTTGTTTCCATGTCATTTCAACAAAAATATGAAATGTGATGATATTGAATCAATGTGGAAAACTGATTGGATTTGCAAAACGTCATCAACGTAAGGGAATTTAATCTTTTTGTCACCCAACTTTTAACCTAAATCCAATAACATGGTGACATTTTTTGTTGACTTCACATTGAATTAACGTTAGTTGACAACCCCAAATGTAAATCGAAACTAGACAAAAAATGACGTCTGTGCCCAGTGGGTCACTTTCATGACAGAGGCTGTTCAATCAAAACGTACCTCGTACCTTGGGCCTCATGGCTACTCAAGGATGCACATGCACCAGTCATCCCAATGAACTTCTAACCAATCTAGTCAAACTAATACTTTCCCCTCCTCATCTCCCTCCCTCCCTCCCTGTAGCTCAGGGGTTTCAAGGGAGCCTAGTGACAATGAACAGGTTATGGACAGCCCTCTCTTACCTCCGGAAAAAGAACCGAGTCATGTGACCCGTGTGACCCCCAGCTGGATGAGAGTAAAGGAGCGTGGCATGTCATCATTAACAGAGAGGTGAGGTCATCAGGAGGGCAAGGACTGTTCCGATACCAGAATTAAAGCCTTTACAGATGCAGAATACAGTTCCAGAGAGGTTGTGATGCAGTGTTAACTGTTGTGCTTCAGGCTGATGATGCTGAGCTCTATGAGAAGCCAACACCAGCTGAAGACTCTGCTGTGAATCATGTAGAGGAGCAGGGGAACCCAGAAGATCGGTGTAAAACACCCCTCAGGCCGTTCAGTATGTGTCAGTTGTCTCTCATTCTGTACTTGTTTGCTACTGAGAGAAGGGAGTTGGCTATCCCCCCTGTCCAAATCAAATCAAATTTATTCATCAAATGCGCTGAATACAAGTGTAGACTTTACCATGAACTGCTTACTTACGAGTCTTTTCCCAACAATGCAGTTAAAAGTAAGAACATTTATAAATAGATCAAAAGAAAATAGTAACACAATAAAATAACAATAACAAGGCTATATACAGGCTATATACAAGGAGTACCGGTACAGAGTCAGTGTACTGGGGTATGAGGTAGTTGGTGTGGTTGATTGAGGTAATATGTACATGTAGATGTGGTTTGGTGATTGATTGATGTACTATGTACATGTAGGTAGGGGGTCAAATGCAGAAAGTCTGGGTAGCCATTTAATGAACTGTTTAACAGTCTTAAGGCTTTGGGGCAGAAGTTGTTCAGGAGCCTTTTGGGCCCAAGACTTAGCGCTCCGGCAGGCTACCGCTTATCGCGTGGTAGCAGAGTGTGGTAGCAGAGTGTGGTAGCAGAGAGAACAGACTGTGACTTCGGGTGGTTGGAGTCTTTGACAATTTTTTCGGGCCTTCCTCTGACCAATAACACTACTACACACAATAACTTAATGTAGCCTCTCTCTCTCTACAGAACTAGTGCCTACTTCTGTACACACACAATCTGAAACACACTCATACACACTCTGGGATGGACTGTAAGATCAAGGAGGAGGAGTGTGTTCACATGGCTACAGACATTGACATCAACAGACACCGTACATAGTCATGAAAAGCATATATGGAGAGAGCGACACGGACACTGAAACTGACACGGACATGATGTGGACGTAGAGGGGGGGGGGGGGGGGGGTTGAAGAGCTGGGCCAGAGGAGAGGCAGGTGTCTGGATTGGGTTGGGATGGGGCATCTCTGTTCTGGTTGGGAAAACATTCCAGTCACATAGCACACACGCACACACACAGAAAGAAAGAAAGAACCAGATCGGGCATGCTCATAAAGGACCTTGTCTCATACACTGTTGATTTGTTGTTAGAATGTTGCAGTTTTTGTATAATTATTTAAAATGTGTAACGTCAGGAAGAACCAGTTGAGTGGTTAGTGTTTACTCAGTTTATCTTACACCTGCAGAGCTACTCAGTTGACTGAGTGTGCCATCCTGGTCTGACAACCTTAGGAAGTGCTGCCTTGACAATGGCATTTTTTTCTAGTCACAACCGGATTCACAACAGATATATATATATATATATGGGAGGATTTTCCCCCCTTTCTCAAGCTCATGTCAACATTCATGTGATCAGCATTTATCAGTGACCTTGACACACAAATCCTGCACAACACGTGAGCAAGGTTTAATTTGTATTTTGAGACAATTCCATTCACAGTTTTGGGAAGTTCAAATGATAGAAATCTGTTAGCAGTGTTTGGAATATGCCATTGTTATCAAAAATGTATGTATATTGTATCTACTTAAAAAGTACCTTAAATATAACATTCTTATCCTTACAAATGGACAGTGTGAACATTAAATGTTGTGTGTGTGTAACTTTAAGGGTAGGTTGTCACAATCCATTGTGACAGATAATGAACTTTCTGGCTGTTCTTTAAAGCTTGACTTTAGTGTATTGAGACTGTTATTCTATTTCAGTCCACTGGAGGGCGCTCAAACACAATACCCACCCTACACGTGTGTGTGCATGTGTGCGTGTGCGTGCCTGTGTTTGTGTGTCTGTGTGTCTGTCTGTTATGACTGGTCTGCAAACTAGTTCAAAGATCTTAAATCACCAAATATATTATGTTCCACTGTAGATTTTATTTTTCACTGAACAGGGACAGCCAATACAACAATCCATTACCTAACTACCACACCTGCCCACAGACAATGTGTGTGTGTGTGTGTGTGTGTGTGTGTGTGTGTGTGTGTGTGTGTGTGTGTGTGTGTGTGTGTGTGTGTGTGTGTGTGTGTGTGTGTGTGTGTGTGTGTGTGTGTGTGTGTGTGTGTGTGTGTGTGTGTGTGTGCGCGTGTGTGTGTGTGTGTGTGTGTGTGTGTGTGTGTGTGTGTGTGTGTCTGTGTGTCTGTGTGTCTGTGTGTGCTATGACTGGTCTGCAAACTAGTTCAAAAGATCTTAAATCACCAAATATATTATGTTCCACTGTAGATTTTATTTTTCACTGAACAGGGACAGCCCATACAACAGCCCATTACCTAACTACCACACCTGCCTACAGACATTGATTGTGAAACAGGCTGATGTGGACGCCCAGTCTCTGCTGTAGAATAGTCTCCACGGTGTCCAGGGGCATCCGCCTCACATCATACCCCCGAACCGAGGCCTTCGCCTGGGGGTCCACCGGCACAATCTCTCCACCACTATGGGGGTCATTCCGGCCCACAGCAGCATATGATGGGAAGTAGGGTCTCTGTGAGGCGGGGAGACTAGAGTTGTAGGAGGGGCAGCAGTAGGCAGACCACATGTACTCTGGCACCGCTACCCGGTTGGCCATCCAGCACTCAGAGAGGTATGACAGCGCCCCTGTTACCACATACGCCGGCCCAATGCAGTAGTTACCCATCCGGGCCCTCACCTCAGCCTCCAGCTGAGCCCAGGGACCAGAGTTTGAGGCTGCCCGCTGAGGGACCATGTTGGTGAGGGTAAAAGTGGCCCGGCGGTCCTCTGGGGCCTGGTGGTGCAGGCTGGGGTTGAGGTGACCCTTGGTGTATGAAGAGTTGATGTAGTCCTGGAGCACCGCCTGGCTCTCCACCACATTCTGGTCCACGAGGCCACTCTGCGGGAAACTATGCATCTCTGGACTGGCACCGGAGAATGCCAACTTAGATCACAGAGAGAGAGAGTGAACACTGAGACTATAACCGACACAGAGAGAACGTTAGTTCAACTTACACTACCGTTCAAAAGTTCGGAGTCACTTAGAAATGTTCTTGTTTTTTAAAGAAAAGCATATTTTTTGTCCATTAAAATAACATCAAATTTATCAGAAAAACAGTGTGGACATTGTTAATGTTGCAAATGACTATTGTAGCTGAAAAAGGCTGATTTTTAATGGAATATCTACATAGGTGTACAGAGGCCCATTATCAGCAACCATCACTCCTGTGTTCCAATGGCACGTTGTGTAAGCAAATCCAAGTTGGTAAGTTGTGTAAGCATATCCAACCCACAAAACACTAGTCTCGATGTCAACAGTGGAAGAGGCGACTCCAGGATGCTTACCTGCTAGGCAGAGCTCCTCTGTCCAGTGTCTGTGTTATTTTGCCCATCTTAATCTTCTATTTTTATTGGCCAGTCTGAGATATGGATTTTTCTTTGCAACTCTGCCTAGAAGACCAGCATCCTGGAATCGCCTCTTCACTGTTGACATTGAGACTGGTGTTTTGTGGGTACTATTTAATGAACCTGCCAGTTGAGGACATGTGAGGCATCTGTTTCTCAAACTAGACACTCTAATGTACTTGTCCTCTTGCTCAGTTGTGCACCGGGGCCTCCCACTCCTCTTTCTATTCTGGTTAGAGACAGTTTGCGCTGTTCTGTGAAGGGAGTAGTACACAGCGTTGTAACAGATCTTCAGTTTCTTGGCAATTTCTCGCATGGAATGGTCTTCATTTCTCCGAACAAGAATAGACTGACAAGTTTCAGAAGAAAGGTCTTTGTTTCTGGCCATTTTGAGCCTGTAATCGAACCCACAAGTGCTGATGCTCCAGATACTCAACAAGTCTAAAGAAGGCCAGTTTTATTGCTTCTTTAATCAGAACAACAGTTTTTAGCTGTGCTAACATAATTGCAAAAGGGATTTCTAATGATCAATTAACCTTTTAAAATGACCAACTTGGATTAGCTAACACAACATGCCATTGGAACACAGGAGTGATGGTTGCTGATAATGGGCCTCGGTAGTGTGCACTGTAGTGTATATGTTTACACATGTTTCCCCTCATCTTTTTACAGTGCTTAATACAGTGCTTATTACATTGTAATAACCAATTCTACCACAGGTATTTACTCTGAGCTGTTGGGTACAAGAAAATAAAATCATAAACAGAGCTTCCAAGCTTCAATTATGATCCAGTCTTTTTGTTCCTGGAAATCACAATTTAAAAAGGGAAACAGAAACAGAATATTTCCCAGATGACATAACTATTCCTTTGTTTTAATTGCTTTGTTTGAGAGAAGTCACGCTGCTTAACCACTTTCCTAAGGACTCCTGGCATCACACAAACCCACATCCACACCTGTACACACACACACATGCACACCATAAATAGTACTTTTTCTTGAATTGAGTGGAATAAAATAGAATAGACCCTGAATTTAATGCACAGTTACACACAGAGACATACTCCTCACCTGTGGTTCATACATCCACTTGTTCCTGGGCCGTTTGCCTCCTCCAGGGGTAAGTATGTAGGCAGAGTAGAGGGTGGCACGGCGCTGGCGCTGGTACAGGCTGGCAAAGTGGTACTGGTTCCTGTAGCGCTGGCAGATGGGCTGGTACCCCTCTCCCCCCATGCCTTTTGGGGGAGTCTCCATGTAGAAGAAACGGAGACAAGGGGTGAAGTCACCCACCTCCCCCCAGACCAGACCTCCAAGACTGGCTAGAAGCATGAGCAGAGCCTCCCTACACGAGACAGGCATCCTCCTGCTGAGCACTGGACTGTGTGTTATAGAGAAAAGCCTGTGTATCTATCAGCCGAAACTAGTCACTGTCGTCCAAAATAGTTTAGCTCAGTCCACTACTGCCCAACTCAGTTCAGTTCAGTTCAATTCTCTACAGAGAGCCCTATTCTTCTGTTCACTGTCTGTTGAGGCACCTGTGTAATCGATGGAGAGTGGTCTTCTATCAACCTAGCTTCCAAGGTCTTTTATACCCAGTGAGTAGAAACTTAGAGGGTGACACTTCCATCTGACACCTCTCCTCCCCTTCTGTTTCCTTGAGATGCGACTGAACTTCCTCATGCTGACCATGGTGTCTTCTGGGAAATACACAGCCCTTCTGGGACACACATGGTCACTACATGATAGAGGTTATCATAGGAACAGAAATTGAAAGAGCCTCTGCATTAAATCTACACACACATCACTGAAACTGAGCTGAGTGAAACTAGAGTTACTGGCACCCAAAATGTGACAGAGAGCAGGTTTCATTTGAAGATCCATAGGTATTTCCCCATTCCCCCTTGGTGGAATGGAAAGCTGCTGACATCCTACTGATGGATATAGGTTAAGGTTAAAGTGTGTTTATGCTTTATTAGTTTCCCTTCTCCTTCCTCAAAAAGCCTTTAATCAGAGTGCTGACTCATTTACCAGCCTCAGCTTTTCAAGACAGTGTTCTGGAACGTTTCGAACCCTCAGGACAACACCCGGGTCACAGCCTAGTCACAGACTCCTCTGACACACTCCGGGGTGAAAGTAAGCTACTACAGCCTACCAGCCTACTGCCAAAATAAATATTGGGGGTACGCCGTAATGGTAAAACGTGAGCCTATTACAATTACCACAAAATCCCGAAAAAAATACATACAAGATATTAATCATTATTTATTTATTTTCAACAGTGGACGCGATTCAGGCTACGTGTAGGCCTAACAATCACAGATCTCATTACAATACACGTAGGTGTTTTGTAACACATTTTTCTTTCCATTCATGAAATTGCAGTTGCACAGTGCATTGTTGGGGGATGCTGGAATTCTGTTGTAATTGGACGAATGTGCGCGGGTAGTCTACAGGTGATTGCTTAACAATCAGATATTAACATGACTGGTTGTGTTTTTGCCACATTGGCATAGGCAGAGCGTCCATAAGGCTAGGTAGGACAAGATTTCCCTATAGTCAATTGAATTAAAACTGCCAAATTTATATAGCCTAATTAGCTTACTCCTGTCTATACACAAAACAAAATAATTTAAAATAGGCTACTGTACCAGAAAGCATGATTTGGCCGCAGAGGATCATTATATTCTTTAATAAATAAATAAATAGCTGCAGAATGTTTTAAATCGCATAGCATACAGACACGGAAGGGCTCGCAGTTTGGGCAACGCGGGAGGCAAATACCAAATTGCAGTTTGTTGAGCTGTGACTGTCAGTACAAAGCAAAGAGACACAGACGGGCGTATCGCAATATTTAAGAATACAATTGAATACAAAAACCATTTGGAAAGTAAATTACTATTGCTGTAAAAAGAGTATCATATCTTATTGGCACCAGTGGAGAACATCGGCCATATCCCCAGGGAGTGTACATATCCCCTGTCTTCATCATTGGGTCAGTGACACTTTAGTTTGTTTTTGGATGTCATATTGTATTTCGCAGTGTCGGCAGAGTAGGCTACCGTATAATGTTTGTAGTAGGCTATTAAAACATATTCTGCTAATGTCTCCATTCATGTAAAATGTTGCAGAATAGCATGGAATGTGTAGATAAAAGGCCAACAAGAAATATATCTGATAGGCCATAGCCTAGGTCTACTCTTCGCCCCTACGCACCGCAATGAATAGTCTTTTTTGAGTGTTTTGAGTTATATTAGCCTAAATTATGACTATCCAATCTAATCATCACATTAGGAATAGTAAACTATCTTACATAAGTCTGCAAATGCCAGGATGCATGGAAAGCTTTATTATAAAGGTGCCTTTTTATGGTGAAAATTAGCTTCCCCAAACTTGAAACGCACGAGCCGCCTGTGTTAAAAGGATTTGCATGTTAACGGTGATATGACTAATCTTTATTTTGCCTAGGCTACTAGGCCCAGAGATCATGTATTAAATTAATAGGGATTCTATATAAGTCATTCTATATGATTACACTCATAGGCTATAAAACAAATGTGTGCGCGCACTTGGGTGTCCCATACCCGTAATAAATCATATCTACCTACATTACAGTTACACTACATTTAGGCAACACCTATAGCCCAGATGCTCCATTTCAACTATCCAATCCCTTTTAGATTCATGAACGCTTGAGGAATTTAAAGAAGTAGGAGCAAGGAGCCTACAAGAAACTGGGCCAGAGAGAAACCTGGTTCAGTACGCGGCTAACCGCGGGATCTGTGGACTTGTAGACGCACGTCTTCACGCTCTTCCGTGAAACAGAGGAGCTCAGACAGACCACACCCTCTCAAATACGGAATACATTACAGTTACACTACATTTAGGCAACACCTATAGCCCAGATGCTCCATTTCAACTATCCAATCCCTTTTAGATTCATGAACGCTTGAGGAATTTAAAGAAGTAGGAGCAAGGAGCCTACAAGAAACTGGGCCAGAGAGAAACCTGGTTCAGTACGCGGCTAACCGGCTAACCGCGGGATCTGTGGACTTGTAGACGCACGTCTTCACGCTCTTCCGTGAAACAGAGGAGCTCAGACAGACCACACCCTCTCAAATACGGAAGAGTGAACTTTTCCACTGCATCAACCAGCTACTTTCTGAGCTCAACCCCCTGTCCCTTCAGTGAGCAGACGGCTCGGAATGGATACTGATGCCAGCGCGCTTAAGGAGCTACACAGCGAGCTCAGCTGTCCCGTATGCCTCGACCTCTTCCGTGAGCCGGTGATCCTCGAGTGCGGACACCACTTCTGCCATGTATGCATTACGCAGTGCTGGGAGGCCAAGTCCGACGAGCACCCGACTTGCCCGCAGTGCCGGAAGACATGCCCTCAGAAGCTGCGTCCTAACTCACTTCTGTGTCATGTCGTGGACAGCGTGAGGAGAGCCCGATCCATGGATTTGAAACCCGGGGACACGGAGCGCGCGCAGGAGGATACAGAAGAACGACAACGGGGAGCCAGTATGCCCAGCTCCGGTTTCAGTTTCACCGGTTCTTCTCAGCGCCACGAGCCAGACCTTTGCGAGGAGCACGAGGAGAAGCTGAAGCTATACTGTGAAGATGATCAGCTCGCGATCTGCCTGGTGTGCGGGATGTCCCGAGGCCACAAGACGCACAACGTCATCCCCATCAATGAGGCGTTCGAGAACTACAAGGTAACACTTTGGAACAATATTTAGTATTTATATATCTACCTATATAGGTGTTTTGCTATAGAAATACATATGGGTTAATAATAAATCACTGTCACAGGGACCTGGCCCATTGGAATGCATCAGGTATGCTAAAACCTGCCCATAAATCTGAAACTGCAAAGTTGACAAAGTTACTATATTAAATCAGGTATTTTTTTAAACAAGTTTGGACCCAAGCAAGGAGTGTTATTTAAACATTTTTTTGAAGACAATTGGGTCTTTCACATGGTTAAGTGAAATGACAGTTATTTTAATGGTCAATATCATGTTTTTCATGAAATTGGATGATATTTGAAGGAAACCAGATCAAAGTATGATGACCAACGTATTAAAAGTTACTGTTGCTTCTACATTGATCAAGTTTGATCATGAAGTTACTGGTCCCTTCCCCATGTCAAACACTTGGATTCATTATGAAGGGGACAAGGTGACATCACCTTAACTCTCATTTTAATACACCAATGGTAACATGATATTCTCTTACCTAATTTAAATAAATACTGCTTTGTAACCAACATTGAAGGCATGTTTGCAGAGGGGCGTGGTTTATATAGCTAGAAAGCTACTCCACTGGTGCCAAAATGTGACTGTAGGGTGTCAGCAAATTTAATTGAAAGTCTACCCTATTCATCTATGGCAAAGATACTTATATGTTTCCCCTTTCATCTGTCTGGTGTTAGGTAGTTACTGGCTAGCTAGGTCTTCATCTGTCTGGTGTTAGGTAGTTACTGGCTAGCTAGGTCTTCATCTGTCTGGTGTTAGGTAGTTACTGGCTAGCTAGGTCTTCATCTGTCTGGTGTTAGGTAGTTACTGGCTAGCTAGGTCTTCATCTGTCTGGTGTTAGGTAGTTACTGGCTAGCAAGGTCTTGAGCCAGCATGGAGCAAAAGGGGGGTGGCTCATTCAAAACTTTTACGCAGTTGTCAGGTCAACACATCCGTCAGTGCTGCTGTGAACCGCATCACAAGAGATGCCAAATGGGAGATGTATAAAATATATATATATATATATACACACACACACACACAGTACCAGTCAAAAGTTTGGACACACCTACTCATTCAAGGGATTTTCTTTATTTTTACTATTTTCTACATTGTAGAATACTAGTGAAGACATCAACACTATCAAATAACACATATGGAATCATGTAGTAACCTCAAAAGTGTTAAACAAATGTAAATATATTTGAGATTTTTCAAAGTAGCCATCCTTTGCCTTGATGACAGCTTTCACACTTTTTGACTGGTACTGGTTTTAATTGATGCAATTTTAATGTTGTTCGAGTTGCTTTGTGTATCACCAAATTTGCTTGAGATGATTTTACTGCAACACTGCTCACTGCATCCAAGTTGCTTGACATAGGCATTTCAAAGAGCTGTCAGTCAAGGTGACCTTATGAATTTAAGATCCCCGCCCACTCATCTTGTCTTTTCAAATGTCCTGGTAGTCGGCCATGAGAGAAAAAGTACTTTTCAGGATGACTGTTCAGGACCTTTAAATCAGCCACTCAGGTCAGTGCGAGTTTATACTTGGAGAGGAATTCAGCATGCCGGTGTCAGGGCTTAGTTCCCAGACATATTAAACCTGTTTTATTTGCCGTGGATGTTTGGTGATATACCGGTCACTGTTTCTACAAATCTTTCCCGTCTAAATTCTAACTTTCTTTGGGTTCATTTGGGTAACTTGTTGAAATGGGTCCAGTTAGTTGTAAATGGATCATATGAGTTACAATAAGCTTGTTGTCAGAGAGACTACAGAGGGTCCAAAACAGTACATCTTATTATTGACAAGAGAGTTCGGCCTAATTCAATCTCTGTATAACGGAAACACACCCTGTTTTATGAGTCCTATTCTCTTAACTTCACTATGTCTCTCTCTCTGTGTGTGTGTGTTCTGCAGGACAAGCTGTCCATAGCCCTGGAGAGAGTACAGCTCCAGACAGGACAGGCTTCTCTCCATCAGGTCCAGACCAACAATAAGATCATGCTCGTCAAGGTATACTGACTGCATGTGTGTGCGCCAGCGAGCGTATTCTGGTTTGCGGTGCCCCTAATCTGAACCAGAATTTCTGTTGACCATGCAACATTCTCCTGCGTTGTCTCACCCAAGCACATGCAAATTAGTTGAATTATAAAGGCTCTGTCAATATGATTATTTTGACAGGTGTCACATCAAATATTGGACTGTTGGGAATGTCTCATGCACAATGGTACTCTGAGATTATGATACAGATTATGGGATTAGTGTTCACCCATTCTTCCTCTCAGAAACATTGCAGACACACACACTTATTCTCACACACCTAATGTAAGCACACACCATGAGAGTGGCATAAAATACTAGCCTTAGTTAGCACTTAGCAGTGATAAGGTCAATGCTAGAATTTAGAATGGGCCCAGGCTCCCCCTCTGTATTCTAACACAGACTTCACCTCACAAGGTAAAGTCTATAAGAGTGGTGTGCGTGTGTCTGAGGCAGATATGGAATGTGCAGGATGTCAGGGGGGCGGTAGAGTCCTGCCTTTAAGATGAACAGTGCACAGTCATGCGGTCCCCATTAAGGAGGAATGCCCTGTGGGTCTATGTGTCTGTTTGTCTGTCACACGCTGACAAACTTACTCTCTGTCATTCACTCAATCTTTCACTTCCCTCTGTCTCTCTGTCTCTCTGTAGGGCTCAGGAAGTGAGTAAGGATGTATGTCAACAATCTAGCCATAAAGTGTGTGTGTGTGTGTGTGTGTGTGTGTGTGTGTGTGTGTGTGTGTGTGTGTGTGTGTGTAGCGGAGGTGGTTAGCTGTTCTGGTGATGCATGACCTTTTCTTTGGATTATTTTCAGTAAACTGACTGAGATTTTAACGGAACACTGCGTTTCTCTCTTCCTTACATGATCAGTTATTGAAATGTTGCCACGTGTGTCTGTTTTGTGCTTCATGTTGTCTTTGTTGTGTATTGTTCTATATCATTCCTGTCTCCGCCTCTGGAAAGCCCGTCATTGTAAATAGGAATTGGTTCTTAAAACCTCTCCAGGGTGCGTGGGACGGTAGCGTCCCACCTGGCCAACATCCAGTAAAATTGCAGAGCGCGAAATTCAAACTACAGAATTGTACAAATTTAACATTCTTGAAAATACACGTGCAATATGTCAAATTAAAGCTTGACTTCTTGTTAATCCAGCCACTGTGTCAGATTTCAAAAAGACTTTACGGCGAAAGTAAACCATGCAATTATCCGAGGACAGCACCCCATGAAACAAACACAGACAATCATATTTCATCCCGCCAGGCTCGACACAAAACTCAGAAATAACGATGTAATTCATGCCTTACCTTTGAAGAGCTTCTTCTGTTGGCACTCCAATATGTCCCATAACCATCACAAATGGTCCTTTTGTTCGATTAATTCTGTCGTTATATCTCCAAAATGTAAATTTATTTGGCGCATTTGATCCAGAAAAACACCGGTTCCAACTCATCCTGGCTTAGTAAGGCCACTAAACATTCTGAAATTTCCATCCCCAACTACAGGATGTTCCGCCAAGATAGAACTGCGAAAGTTGGGTGGAAGTTGCAATCTACTGCAGAGATCTGTCATGCTATCCAGGTCTGTGCCCAAACAGCTAGAGCCTCTACTTTAAAAAATCCACCTTTCCAGGAATAAGTCTCTCACTGTTGCCGCTTGTTATAGACCCCCCTCAGCCCCTAGCTGTGCCCTGGACACCATATGTGAATTAATTGCCCCTCATTTATCTTCAGAGATTGTACTGTTAGGTGACCTAAACTGGGATATGCTTAACATCCCGGCCATTCTACAAACTAAGCTAGATGCCCTCAATCTCCCACAAATTATCATGGAACCTACCAGGTACAACCCTAAATCCGTAAACATGGGCACCCTCATAGATATCATCCTGACCAACCTGCCCTCTAAATACAACTCTGCAGTCTTCAACCAGGATCTCAGCGATCACTGCCTCAGTGCCTGCGTCCGTAATTGGTCAGCGATCACCCCTCATCACTGTCAAACGCTACTGAAAACACTTCAGCAAGCAGGCCTTTCTAATCGACCAGGCCTGGGTATCCTGGAAGGATATTGACCTCATTCCGTCAGTAGAGGATGCCTGGTTATTCATTAAATGTGCCTTCCTCACCATCTTAAATAAGCATGCCCCATTCAAAGAATTTAGAACTAAGAATAAGAGATTTAGAACTGGTTCACTCCAGACCTGACTACCCATGACCAGCACAAAAACATCCTGTGGCATTCTGCATTATCATTGAATAGCCCCCGCGATGTGCAACTTTTCAGGGAAGTTAGGAACCAATATACACAGGCAGTTAGGAAAGCAAAGGCTAGCTTTTTCAAACAGAAATGTTCATCCTGTAGAACAAACTCGAAAATGTTCTGGGACACTGTACAGTCCATGGAAAATAAGAGCACCTCCTCCCAGCTGCCCACTGCACTGAGGCCAGGAAACACTGTCACCACCGATAAATCCACTATAATTGAGAAATTCAAGAAGCATTTTTCCCTGTCAACAGCTCTGCACCCCTCACAACAACTTTCCCAAGCCTCCACCATTTCTCCTTCACCCAAATCCAGATAGCTGATGTTCTGAAAGAGCTGCAATCTGGACCCCTACAAATCAGCTGGGCTAGACAATCTGGACCCTCTCTTTCTAAAATTATCCGCCGCAATTGTTGCAACTCCTATTAATAGCCTGTTCAACCTCTCTTTCTTATTGTCTGAGATCCCTAAAGATTGGAAAGCTGCCGCAGTCATCCCCCTTTTCAAAGGGGGAATACTCTAGACCCAAACTGTTACAGACCTATATTTATCCTACCCTGTCTTTCTAAGGTCTTCGAAAGCCAAGTTAACAAACAGATCACCAACAATATCGAATCCCACCGTACCTTCTCCACTATGCAATCTGGTTTCCAAGCTGGTCATGGGTGCACCTCAGCCACGCTCCAGGTCCTGAATGATATCATAACCTCCATCGATAAAAGACAATACTATGTAGCAGTCTTCATCGACCTGGCCAAGGCTTTTGACTCTGTCAAAACTCAACAGCCTTGGTTTCTCAAATGACTGCCTCGCCTGGTTCACTAACTACTTCTCAGATAGAGTTCAGTGTGTCAAATCGGAGGGCCCGGACCTCTGGCAGTCTCTATGGGGGTGCCTGAGGCTTCAATTCTTGGGCATACTCTTTTCTCTGTATATATCAATGATGTCACTCTTGCTGCTGGTGATTCTCTGATCCACCTCTACGCAGACGACACCATTCTGTATACGTCTGGCCCTTCTTTGGACACTGTGTTAACTAACCTCCAGACGAGCTTCAATGCCATACAACACTCCCTCTGTGGCCTCCAACTGCTCTTAAATGCAAGTAAAACTAAATGCATGCTTCAACCAATCGCTGCCCGCATCTGCCCACCCGTCTAGCATCTCTACTCTGGACGGTTCTGACTTAGAATATGTGGACAACTACAAATATCTAGGTGTCTGGTTAGATTGTAAACCCTTGACTTCGGCGATGTCATTTACAAAATAGCCTCCAACACTCTACTCAGCAAATTGGATGTAGTCTATCACAGTGCCATCCGTTTTGTCACCAAAGCCCCATATACTACCCACCACTGCGACCTGTATGCTCTCGTTAGCTGGCCCTCGCTTCATATTCGGTGCAAAATCCACTGGCTCCAGGTCATCTATAATTCGGGGCTTTACCTAGCCAAGGCTTATCTCAGCTCACTGGTCACCATAGCAGCACCCACCCATAGCACGCGCTCCAGCAGGTATGACCAGGTTCACTGGTCATCCCCAAAGCCAACTCCTCTTTGGCCGCCTTTCCTTCCAGTTCTCTGCTGCCAATGATTGGATCGAATTACAAAAATCACTGAAGCTGGAGTCTTATATCTCCCTCACTAACTTTAAGCATCAGCTGTCAGAGCAGATCATTGTACCTGTACATAGTCCATCTGTAAATAGCCCACCCAACTACCTCATTTCCATACTGTTATTTATTTTTTTGCTCCTTTGCACCCCAGTATCTCTGCTTGCACATTCATCTTCTGCACATCTATCACTCCAGTGTTTAATTGCTAAATTGTAATTATTTCGCCACTATAGCCTATTTATTGCCTTACCTCCCTAATCCTATTACATTTGCACACACTGTACATATACTTTTCTGTTGTGTTATTGACTATACGTTTGTTTATGTGTAATTCTGTGTTGTTTGTGTCGCACTGCTTTGCTCTGTCTTGGCCAGGTCACAGTTGTAAATGAGAACTTGTTCTCAACTGACCTACCTGGTTAAATAAAGGTGATATTCAATTTTTTTTAAATAACGGTCTCTTAGATGTATTCCATACCCAGTCTGTAACACTAATATTTTTCTCTGTTTCTCACCACATCAGGAGCGAGCTGGGGAGATGGAGGTGCAGGTGAGTGCAGAGTTTGGACGTCTGAGGGAGTTCCTTCTCCAGGAGGAGGAGAGAGTGAAGGAGAGACTGCAGAGGGAGAAGGAAAAGAGGCTCAACCAATTGGATGAGGCCCTCAAACGCACCACAAAGCAAATCAGCCAATTAGAGCAAACCGCCGACCAGCTTCACATCAAACTCCGAGAGGAGGAGAACCCGGCACAACTCAGGGTGAGAGGAGAGAAAGGAAGAGGAAAGGAGAGGGGGGAAGGAGATGGGAGGAAATATGGATTTTAGAGGAGGGAGGGAAAGGGGTTAAGGATGGTGGTGGAAAAAGAACTAGAGGGACTGTGGGAAAGGGAAAGAGGAGGGTAGAAGGTTTCTGAATAGGAGAAGAAGAGCGTGTGCGTGTCTCGGCATGGCCTCATATCTCTGTTTTTGTTTCTTACAGGGAATCAAAGATTTTATTGGAGGGTAAGTCATTAAATCCATGGTTGTTATTTGATGCTACAGTTCATAGAGCTCTGCAACATCCACATGACTCCACATGATTGAATTAACTCTAAAAAAGGAACCCAATGTTCCACAGTGTTTCATTCATCTTTATTTGTTCTGTAAGGGTACTTTGTAAATTTGATAAAGACTCAGAAACAGGCCTTTCTAGGTAAATGAAACTCTGTCTCTCTCTTTCTTTCTCTCTATCTCTCTCTCCCTCTCCATCTCTCAGGACAGAGAGTGTGTTTGAGGGCCTCCCGGAGGTGAGTGTGGATCTGCAGGAGGGAGAGTTCCTGGGACCACTGCAATACCGCACCTGGAGGAGGATGAACTCTGGGCTTCAGCCAGGTATAACCACAGCCATATAGAGTTAGACAACACACACCTTACCCAAACCTGACCACATTGTAGACCACACCTGAATCCATTAGTCCACAGCTCTCACATATGTGACCACATTTCACCACCGGGTCCACCTGATTGCATTCTATCAAACCTGACTGCACTTAACTGTATCCAACCACACCTATGAGCTGGCCGCATACACCAGGATTAGCACTCAACCTCACACCCAATAACTCTTGTTAATATTTGAATGCCTCTGTCTCTCCCTAGGTGTGACAGCAGTGACTCTGGATCCAGACACAGCTTACCCTAGGCTGTGGGTGTCCCCGTGCTGCACCCAGGTCAGTGTGGGGGACATCCAGCCCAACCTGCCCAACAACCCTGAGCGCTTCACCCGCTACAACATCGTCCTGGGCAGCCAGGCCTTCACTTCAGGGCAACACTACTGGGTGGTTGAGGTGGGCACCAAGACGGCCTGGGGGCTGGGGGTGGCGACCGCTTCGGTCAACAGGAAGGACGAGATCAGCCTGTGTCCGGACGATGGCTTCTGGACCCTGGTGATGAGAGACGGGCGGGACGGGAGTGAGTACGAGGCCTGCACAAACCACGAGGAGAGCCTGCTGCACCCCCCTCGCCCCCCCAGGAGGGTAGGGGTGTACGTGGACTACAGGAGGGGTGTTGTGGCGTTTTACGACGCAGGAGATATGAGTCACCTGTTCACATTCTCCGACGCCACATTCACAGAGCCGGTGTTCCCCTACTTCAACCCCTGGCCAATCATCAACGGGAGAAACCGGGAACCTCTTATTATTGTTAGCCCAGACCTGGAGGTGTGAATGAACTGTTAAGAATTGTTATGAACTGTCTGAGAAATAGCAGAGAACTGTTAACAATGTCAGAGAATGTCAGAGAACACTGAAAACCAAATACAAGAAAGTCGAACAAGGTTAGAAAAGCTGTGAGAAACAGCATCATACTCACTAATGTACTAACGATGTACCATTGTTCACTGTTTTGTCATTTATGTTACCATGGATAATGTTTTGTGTTTGAAGAGAGCACATGCCAGTCGACTTTAAAGTAAGCCACATGGAAAAAATAATTGAAAAGTACCTTAAATATAACATTCTTATCCTTACAAATGGACAGTGTGAACATTAAATTACAATTTCATAGTATTATTCTATAAAGTATACATAGTAAGATGACAGTGTATTTGATATTTTAATTAAAGAGTATATACTGTACATGTGAAAAGGTATTCTACTCATGTACTAACTGACTCCAATAGCAACATAATGAAAGCTGTGTGTGTGTGTGTGTGTGTGTGCGGATAAGCTTCGGGGTAGGTTGTCATAATCCATTGTGACAGATAATGAACTGTCTGGCTGTTCTTTAAAGCTTGACTTTAGTGTATTGAGACTGTTGTTCTATTTCAGTCCACTGGGGGCGCTCAAACACAATACCCACCCTATATGTGTGTGTGTGTGTTTGGGGGTAGGGTGGAGATAGGAATGATGCAGTAGCGTAAAGGACCTGGGGGAAACATTGGCTGACTGTAGAATAAAAAGGTGCTGTGCTACATCCACAATGTGGTCGTTGTACAGATAGATCACACTGTTAGGTTCTAATTTTCAGAGTACAAACTCAACGGACACCATGAAAGCTTAAACCAAGTGTATTCTTAGATGGTCAATACAGCTGCATTAGACAAAAACATGGTTTCACCTGTGGTAGTATACATACCCTACTTTGGGTGGAGTCTCCTCCTTATCATTAAACATTGCATCGTTATTGCTAGGCAGGGAGCTGAGTGATATGGGCCTTAAACGATTCCTCCCCTTATCAGTACTGCTACATGTGATAGGTTTTCCCTGCACTCAGCCCCTCCCAAGCTTACTTATGGCACCCCTCATGTCTCTATTATACCTAATGATTCATAATATACCTCATGATTAATAATATACCTCATGATTAATAATATAGAAAGCTCAGAAACCAAATCTATCAACACACATGTAATATGTCTGGTCTGTTGTTTGGGAACATGCAGATAATGAACTGTGGCTGTTCTTTAGAGCTTGACTACGGTGTTTTCAGACTGTTGTTCTATTTCAGTCCAACACAACGGCCACCCTACACGTCATTCACACACTGGTGGCAACAAAAGAGAACAAGCTTTCAAAGATCAAGAGCTGCACTTAAGAAATCACTGATTAAAATCCATGTGTCACGCTGGGGATTTAATGCCTAAAATATGGTTCATGTAGCCACACTACGCCATCTTCTTTATACACGAGGTGAGGTCCTCGGACTAATCTAAAATGCACAGGTCATTTGCATCAGGGAGTGGAGTATGCCAGGGATATACAAACATGTACGTTTCATTCACAATCCCATTCTCACGGACACCACCTTCAGCATCTAGCGCTCCGTACAATCACTGCTGACAAGCACACCAGGGTTAAATCATCCCCCGAGTTCCATCAGTACATAGGTTTTCAAACGTCTATCAATCTATTACATTTCAATCAATATTCGTGTTATTTCTAGCCAACACACAAAATACATACCCAGGAAGGCATGCCATGGGAGAAGGGGAGCAGGTACCAGTGGTCACGGGCAACCTTGCCATGAACATACGGACAATCCATTGTCGTCACACCCATCCTCCCAATGCACGCCAACCTGCACATAGTAATAGGATCCCCGGAACAAATGAAACAGACAAACATGTATACCTTGAGCCATGCCCTTAATTGGAAATTAGACACCTGGCGCTGACAGAGGCTGCGTTCAACATTTCAACATGTTACACCTTGGCTGTGGCGCTAAATGATTTTTGGTAGAACCTACCGGTCAGAAAGGGGTTCAGATTAGAGCAGAGGTTCAAGGTGGTGCTATAGTACTGAGAACACCACAGGGCCATGTGTCTTAAATTTGTGTGTGTCTGTGTGTGAGAGTGTGCTGTGTGTGAGCGGGAACAAGTGCGGTATGCGCAGGAAGTGTGTGGTGTGTGTGGTGTGTGTTGTGTGTAGGATTATCACCGAGACATTGTTTAAGCCTTCTATATCTGACACTTTAAACTTGATAAGCGAGAAGCTACCAGACTATACCACAATACAATATGAATAAAATAAGAAAGCTGTTAAATACTAATCCCTTCTATATTTGGCGCTGGACATGTATATGCTTGTGTTTTGCATAATGTATATATGTGGTATTACAAGTCTATTGCAACATAAGACCACAGGCTATTGTATCCTCAGATGGGCACACAACTATTCTTAAGTTGACTTAACATGGACAGTCAATTGTTTTTACTTGTTAAGTATGTTAAGTCTACTTACAGTGCATTCGGAAAGTATTCAGACCCCTTGTCATTTTCCACATTTTGTTATGTTGCAGCCTTATTCTAAAAATGGATGACCTTATTTTGTTCCCTAATCAATCTACACACAATTCCTCAAAATGACAAAGCGAAAACAGGTTTTTAGACATTTTTGCAAATGTATTAAAAATAAAAACTGAAATACCTTATTTACATAAGTATTCAGACCCTTTGAATATGAGACTCAAAATTTAGCTCAGGTGCATCCTGTTTCCATTGATTAACCTTGAGATGTTTCTACAAAACAAGCCATGAGTTCGAAGGAATTGTCCGTAGAACTCCGAGACAGGATTGTGTGGAGGCACCAATTTGGGGAAGTTTTCCAAAACATTTCTGCAGCACTGAAGGTCCCCAAGAACACAGTGGCCTCCATCATTCTTAAATGGAAGAAGTTTGGAACCAACAAGATTTCTGCTAAAGCTGGCCGCCCTCCCAAACCAAGCAATAGGGGGAGAATCGCCTAGGTCAGGGAGGTGGCCAAGAACCCGATGATCACTCTGACAGATCTCCAGAGCTCCTCTGTGAAAATGGGAAAAACTGCCAGAAGGACAACCATCTCTGCAGCACTCCACCAATCAGGCCTTTATGGTAGAGTGGCCAGACAGAAGCTACTCTTCAGTAAAAGGCACATGACAGCCCGCTTGGAGTTTGCCAAAAGGCACTTAAACACTCTCAGACCACGAGAAACAAGAATCTCTGGTATGATGAAACCAAGATTGAACTCTTTGGCCTGAATGTCAAGCGTCACGTTTGGAGGAAATCTGTCACCATCCCTACAGTGAAGCAATGTTTTTCAGCGACAGGGACTGGGAGACTAGTCAGGATCAAGGGAAAGATGAACGGAGCAAATACTTGATGAAAATCTGCTCCAGAGCACTCAGGACCTCAGACTGGGGAAAAGGTTTACCTTCCAACAGGACAACGACCCTAAGAACACAGCCAAGACAATGCAGGAGTGTAATGTCTCTGAACGTCCGTGAGTGGCCCAGCCAGAGCCCCGATCGAACATCTCTGGAGAGACCTGAAAATAGCTGTGCATTGAAGCATCCCATCCAACCTGACAGAGCTTGAGAGGATCTGCAGAGAAGAATGGGAGAAATTCCCCAAATACAAGTGTGCCAAGCTTGTAGCGTCATACCCAAGAAGACTCAAGCTTGTAATTGCTGCCAGAAGTGCTTCAACAAAGTACTGAGCAAAGGGTCTGAAAACTTGTGTAAATCTTATATTTCTTTTTTTATATACATATACAAAAAAAATCTAAAAACCTGTTTTTGCTTTGTCATTATGGGGTATTTTGTGTAGATTGATGTGGGATTTAAAATATATATATATATTTCAGTAAGGCTGTAACATAACTAAATGTTACAGCCATTTTGCTCCCTGCCTACAGACAGAAACTAAAACAAGAAGCTCCCACGCTGAGGTCTGTCCAACGCTGGTCCGACCAAGCTGATTCCACACTCCAAGACTGCTTCCATCACGTGGACTGGGACATGTTTCGTATTGCGTCAGGCAACAATATTGACGAATACGCTGATTCGGTGTGGAGTTCATTAGAACGTGCGTTGAAGATGTCGTTCCCATAGCAACGATTAAAACATTCCCTAACCAGAAACCGTGGATTGATGGCAGCATTCGCGTGAAACTGAAAGCGCGAACCACTGCTTTTAATCAGGGCAAGGTGACTGGTAATATGACCGAATACAAACAGTGCAGCTATTCCCTCCGTAAGGCTATCAAACAAGCTAAGCGTCAGTATAGAGACAAAGTAGAATCTCAATTCAACGGCTCAGACACAAGAGGTATGTGGCAGGGTCTACAGTCAATCACGGACTACAGGAAGAAATCCAGCCCAGTCACGGACCAGGATGTCTTGCTCCCAGGCAGACTAAATAACTTTTTTGCCCGCTTTGAGGACAATACAGTGCCACTGACACGGCCTGCAACGGAAACATGTGGTCTCTCCTTCACTGCAGCCGAGGTGAGTAAAACATTTAAACGTGTTAACCCTCGCAAGGCTGCAGGCCCAGACGGCATCCCCAGCCGCGCCCTCAGAGCATGCGCAGACCAGCTGGCTGGTGTGTTTACGGACATATTCAATCAATCCCTATACCAGTCTGCTGTTCCCACATGCTTCAAGAGGGCCACCATTGTTCCTGTTCCCAAGAAAGCTAACTGAGCTAAACGACTACCGCCCCGTAGCACTCACTTCCGTCATCATGAAGTGCTTTGAGAGACTAGTCAAGGACCATATCACCTCCACCCTACCTGACACCCTAGACCCACTCCAATTTGCTTACCGCCCAAATAGGTCCACAGACGACGCAATCTCAACCACACTGCCCTAACCCATCTGGACAAGAGGAATATCTATGTGAGAATGCTGTTCATCGACTACAGCTCGGCATTTAACACCATAGTACCCTCCAAGCTCGTCATCAAGCTCAAGACCCTGGGTCTCGACCCCGCCCTGTGCAACTGGGTACTGGACTTCCTGGCGGGCCACCCCCAGGTGGTGAGGGTAGGCAACAACATCTCCACCACGCTGATCCTCAACACTGGGGCCCCACAAGGGTGCGTTCTGAGCCCTCTCCTGTACTCCCTGTTTACCCACGACTGCGCGGCAACGCACGCCTCCAACTCAATCATCAAGTTTGCGGACGACACAACAGTGGTAGGCTTAATAACCAACAACGACGAGACGGCCTACAGGGAGGAGGTGAGGGCCCTCGGAGTGTGGTGTCAGGACAATAACCTCACACTCAACGTCAACAAAACTAAGGAGATGATTGTGGACTTCAGGAAACAGCAGAGGGAACCCCCACCTATCCACATCGATGGAACAGTAGTGGAGAGGGTAGTAAGTTTTAAGTTCCTCGGCATACACATCACAGACAAACTGAATTGGTCCACTCACACAGACAGCATCGTGAAGAAGGCGCAGCAGCGCCTCTTCAACCTCAGGAGGATGAAGAAATTCGGCTTGTCACCAAAAGCACTCACAAACTTCTACAGATGCACAATCGAGAGCATCCTAGCGGGCTGTATCACCGCCTGGTACGGCAACTGCTCCGCCCACAACCGTAAGGCTCTCCAGAGGGTAGTGAGGTCTGCACAACGCATCACCGGGGGCAAACTACCTGCCCTCCAGGACACCTACACCACCCGATGTTACAGGAAGGCCATAAAGATCATCAAGGACAACACCCACCCGAGCCACTGCCTGTTCACCCCGCTATCATCCAGAAGGCGAGGTCAGTGCAGGTGCATCAAAGCTGGGACCGAGAGACTGAAAAACAGCTTCTATCTCAAGGCCATCAGACTGTTAAACAGCAACCACTAACATTGAGTGGCTGCTGCCAACACACTGACTCAACTCCAGCCACTTTAATAATGGGAATTGATGGGAAAGGATGTAAAATATATCACTGGCCACTTTAAACAATGCTACCTAATATAATGTTTACATACCCTACATTATTCATCTCATATGTATACGTATATACTGTACTCTATCATCTACTGCATCCTTATGTAATACATGTATCACTAGCCACTTTAACTATGCCACTTTGTTTACATACTCATCTCATATGTATATACTGTACCCGATACCATCTACTGTATCTTGCCTATACTGCTCTGCACCATCACTCATTCATATCTTTATGTACATATTCTTTATCCCCTTACACTGTGTATAAGAAATTAGTTTTGGAATTGTTAGTTAGATTACTTGTTGGTTATTACTGCATTTCGCTACACTCGCATTAACATCTGCTAACCATGTGTATGTGACAAATAAAATGTGATTTGATTTGATTTGAAATGTGGGAGAAATCAAGGTGTCTGAATACTTTCCAAATGCACTGTATCGCAAGACTGAATCGGGCCCATAGTAAGTGCATTGTCCATCCCTTCATTAACAAACAAATTAATGATGAAGGTTCTTCTAGTTCATCTGTCTATCTTATCTGTAATTAGATAGCATTACTCCAAGGCTAATCTACATCCAGTAACACAAGCCTTCCGTTTTACATTACTGTTTATCCATCCATCACCTCCCTCCCTCCTTCTCTCTCTCTCTGTTCAAGGAGAGATAAATCATCATAGGCATACAGGTAGATCTCTAGGAACAAGGAGAGGACTTGATTTATGATTTGATTTATGATTTCCCAGTGTTTCATAAACATCATTTAGCGCCTCACACCACTCTACCTGGGTCCCCTCGAACAGAGCGGCTCAAATCGCCTCTGTCTCTGGATAATCCTCCTGCCTCGGTCCTACAACCCTCCAGAATTAAGATCATGGTGGTTTTCATTAGAAACCTAGTGCCACAGTCCAATCGAAATTAGATCACGCATATATAAATAAATACATTTAAAAATATATATATATTTTAAAGCATAGAACAGAAAGGCTTGTAATAGCATGTGTTGAAACGGTAGAACCCAGTGCCCATTTATTCAGAGCGGTATTGGGTGAACATCCCCAGTTCATTCTGGACAGTGCTGTGGCAATATTGAGGGAAAGCTGCTGAGCGCTTTATCAACTGTTTGGTCATATGAATAGTCTAATTCAGTTGCTATATCAGGGAAATAATACAGCGCTATAATACAGTGGCTTGCCTATGGAAATGTTATAAAAGTCCCCTCTGGCTAGATGTAAAGGTACAGGTGGAAACAGCAATTATGCCTACACATTATACCTTGCCATACGCTTGTCATGCACTGCACTCTTCTGCTGTGACTCCATCATAGACCGTACAGTGTATCCCCAATACACGTGTGGTTAAGTTTACATTCTGTAATGCTAGTATATCACTCGATCATCTCTCGATGAGTGAAGGAGACTCCGTTACTGAATGATCAATGATAACCTACACCCAGTTTTAAATCATTGGATAATAAATACAGGCTGTGATGATCAGTGTAAAACTATTGACTATAAAAGTGTGCTGTTTTCAGACAATTGATACAGCTTGTGTCATAAGGGAGCACCCAATGCAGGTTGGATTAATTTGCACACAGGGAGGGACCAGGGAACTGGTCACAATATGGAAGCAGTGGGCAGATAAGAGGCACGTTTAATTAGAACGCCGCAGCCCGTCTGGTGTTCAACCTTCCCAAGTTCTCTCACGTCACCCCGCTCCTCCGCTCTCTCCACTGGCTTCCAGTTGAAGCTCGCATCCGCTACAAGACCATGGTGCTTGCCTACGGAGCTGTGAGGGGAACGGCACCGCAGTACCTCCAGGCTCTGATCAGGCCCTACACCCAAACAAGGACACTGCGTTCATCCACCTCTGGCCTGCTCGCCTCCCTACCACTGAGGAAGTACAGTTCCCGCTCAGCCCAGTCAAAACTGTTCGCTGCTCTGGCCCCCCAATGGTGGAACAAACTCCCTCACGACGCCAGGACAGCGGAGTCAATCACCACCTTCCGGAGACACCTGAAACCCCACCTCTTTAAGGAATACCTAGGATAGGATAAAGTAATCCTTCTCACCCCCCCCCTTAAATGATTTAGATGCACTATTGTAAAGTGGCTGTTCCACTGGATGTCATAAGGTGAATTCACCAATTTGTAAGTCGCTCTGGATAAGAGCGTCTGCCAAATGACTTAAATGTAAATGTAAATGTAATTACCCTGTGTGGACACAACAAATCTTGATCAGATAGTGATCAGATCATCTTGATCGGATGACGACAACCACATGTTAAGGTGTAAACATGGCTTCTGCCTCTCCCTTATCCACCTCTCTAACTATCATTCTCTTTCCGCCGGGCCCTCCTGAGTTATCCCTTTGTAAAATACACCATTCTATTTTTGACCAGTGCAACTCTGAATGTTTTTGTCGTAATGGATCTCTTTTCTCCCGTTCCGAGTTTGTGCTCCCCAATCAATAACTAATGACCAGACAGATAGGGGAGGGAGAGAGATAGGCTTAATGTGATTAATGGAAACCTCATTAGGAACTGGAGAAATGTTTGTTACCATACGCTTATCCTTCAGCTTGAATACTATCAACTTCTTTTTCAGCCGGAAAGAGGTTAAGAGCTGGCTAAGAAGGGAGGGGTGAATAGAGGAGGAAAGAGGAGGGGCCAGAGGTCAAGAAAACAGTGGGGCAAATAGGATAGAATACTTTATAATCTGTTTGGAAATGTTCCATGTGTCATTACATTACAAGCATACAGACATGGCAGACATAAAGACATACTGTAACATTAGATACAGACAGAGTTCAACCCAATTTACACATAATAGATGTAGGTGGTAATACAAAACACAGGAGGCTGCTGAGGGGAGGACGGCTCATAATAAGGGCTGGAATGGACTAATGGAATGGTATCAAACACATGGAAATCGATTACCATTCCATTTATTCCGTTCCAGCCGTTACCATGAGTCCGTCCTCCCCAATTAAGGTGCCACCAACCTGCTGTGGTACAAACAGTATGTGGCTAGGTTACATTGATAGTCCTTGTTTATTGAACGGAAACTGATTGGAGATCAGCCGAAGGGATGGAGAGTGATGCTCATCATTTATCCCGGAACTATTTGTGGTCCTTCACTACTCCATAGACTAAGGGCTAAGTACTGTTCTGGAATGAGAAGGAAAAGCAGAGGTGGTTATTACTTCTTTCTCGAAAGCAGATGCTTTTAGTGGACTTAAATATCTGTGGTGATGTCATACATGTCCTTGTAAGGAAGAGCTTAGAGTTATGCTCTAAGCCAAGCTGTGATTGAGCATAGAGTCTGTGTGCTGGGTTAGTTCACGGCACACAGGTGTAGTACCAGTCAAAAGTTTGGAGACACTTGTTTTTACTATTTTCTACATTGTAGAATAATAGGGAAGACATCGAAACTATGAAATAACAAATATGGAATCATGTAGTAACCAAAAAAACTGTTTTTACTATTTACTACATTGTATAATAATAGGGAAGACATCAAAACTATGAAATAACAAATATGGAATCATATAGTAACCAAAAAAAGTGTTAAACAAAATATATTTTAAATGAGAGATTCTTCAAATCAGCCACCCTTTGCCTTGATGACAACATTGCACACTCTTGGCATTCTCACAACCAGTTTCATGAGATAGTCACCTGGAATGTATTTCAATTAACAGGTGTGCAGTGTTAAAAGTTAATTTGTGGAATTTCTTTCCTTCTTAATCCGTTTGAGCCAATCATTTGGGTTGTGACAAGGTAGGGGTGGTATACAGAAGATACCCCTATTTGGTAAAAGACCATATTATGGCAAGAACAGCTCAAATAAGCAAAGAGAAACGGCAGTCCGTCATAACTTTGAGACATGAAGGTCAGTCAATTCGGAAAATGTCAATAACTTTGAAAATATCTTAAAGTGCAGTCGCAAAAACCATCAAGCGCTATGATGAAACTGGCTCTTATGAGGACCAACACAGGAAAGGAACCCATAGTTACCTCTGCTGCAAAGGATAAGTTCATTAGAGTTAACTGCACCTCAGATTGCAGCACAAATAAATGCTTCACAGAGTTCAAGTAACAGACTTCAACTGTTTAGAGTAGACTGCGTGAATCAAGCCTTCATGGTCGATATGGTTCAAAGAAACCACTACTAAAGAACACCAATAATAAGAAGATACTTTCTTGGGCCAAGAAACACGAACAATGGACATTAGACCGGTGGAAATCTGTCATTTGGTCTGATGAGTCCAAATGCAAGACTTTTGGTTCCAACCACCGTGTCTTTATGAGAAGCAGAGTAGGAACGTATGATATCCGCATGTATGGTTCCCACCATGAAGCATGGAGGAGGAGGTGTGATGGTGTGGGGATGCTTTTTTGGTGACATTGTCTGTGATTTATTTAGAATTGAAGGCATACTTAACCAGCATGGCTACCACAGCCTTAAGCAGTGACACACCATCCCATCTGGTTGGGCTTAGTGAGACTATCATTTGTTTTTCAACGAGGCAATGACCCAACACACCTCCAGGCTGTGTAAGTGCTATTTGACCAAGGAGAGTGATGGAGTGCTGCATCAATTACCTGACCTCAACCCAATTGAGATGGTTTGGGATGAGTTGGACCGCAAAGTGAAGGAAAAGCAGTCAACAAGTGCTCAGCATATGTGGGAACTCCTTCAAGACTGTTGGAAAAGCATTCGTCATGAAGCTGGTTGAGAGAATGCCAAGAGTCTGCAACGCTGTCATCAAGGCAAAGGGTGGCTACTTTGTAGAATATCTCATATAAATTATGTTTTGATATGTTTAACACTTTTTTGGTTACTACATGATTCTATATGTGTTATTTCATAGTTTTGATGTCTTCACTATATATCTACAATATAGAAAATAGTAAAAATAAAGAAAAACTGTTGAATGAGTAGGTGTGTATATACTTTTGACTGGTACTGTTTGTGTGTGTGTGTTTGCACCCGCAACTGTGTTTGTGTGTGTGTTTAGTCATGCCTAGATGATGTATTTATCCATGCATGCATGTTCGTGTTTGATGGTGATGACATGTCATGTTTGAATCTGTACTCATCTCCCCTTCCCTCCTCCTGAAAGGCTGACCTGAACACCTCAATGAAAATCCAATTAGCGTTCCAACAAAGGACCGGGCCTGGGCAGACACAACTTATCACTACACAAAACAGATCACAGACAGACAACATGAGAGAGAGACAGGGAAAAGGGGGATGGACAGAGAGAGACAAAGTGTTTGTGTGCGTGTGGGGGGCGGGGGTGATGGAGAGATAGGATGAGAGAGAGAGAGAGAGAGAGAGAGAGAGAGAGAGAGAGAGAGAGAGCGAGAGAGAGAGAGAGAGAGAGAGGGGCAGGAACTCAATCCTTGAGCTACAGGACACATGATGATAAAACCCCCCTCACCTGGACAAACAGGACGAGAGATAGAGAGGCACGCACTAACAACCGCTGAACAGGGATAGATAGAGACAGGGGAAAGGGAGAAAAGAGAAGGGGAGGGAAATCAAGGGAGAACAATTTTATTTAGGAAAAGTTAGCTATTTTCTGATTTTAAACTTGGGAGAGAGAAAGCAAGTCAAAGCAGAATTTAGAAGAGTCCAGACAAAATTACTTGAATAGATACAGAACTAGTCAGTTTGAAGTATCTGTAAAAAAAATCCACTCTGAAAACTAGAGAGGAGAGGGAGGAAGTGAGAGAGAGAGAGTGAGAGCGAGAAAGAGAGGGAGCGAGAAAGGGAGGGGGAGAAAGAGATAGGGCGTGTAAGAAAACAACACCGAGATGTTCATGATCATTCCGAAGGATTCTTCCACCGGAGGAGGTGGTTCAGCAGGGATGAGCTCGCCGCACGGGAAAAGCGCAAAACAGGTGTGTGTTTGTGTGTATGGGTGTGTTTGTGTTGGTTTGTTTTCATGTGAATTAATTACACAATGTATAATTGTATTATCTTCTATATTTGACTAATACCTCTCTACCTCGAGTGAACAAACATAGATGTTATGAGAGGTTTTAGCATCTCTTGGAGTTTAAGATGATATTGGGTGTATATAAATGAGTGTGTGTGTGTGTGTGTGTGTGTGTGTGTGTGTGTGTGTGTGTGTGTGTGTGTGTGTGTGTGTGTGTGTGTGTGTGTGTGTGTGTGCGTGTGCGCGTGCGTGTGCGTGCGTGTGTGTGTGAGTATAGATCTTGTTCTTCTATCCTCGTGAAAATCTGTGTTAGGGGGAGTTGAGGGTGAAAAGATGAATGGATTGATATAGAATGGGGCGGGGATAGGGATAACCTTGCAGGTACGGTATATGAAAAAAGAGAAAATTAAGAGAAAATTCTTAATTGATGGAGAATACTTGTGAATTTACCAGTGAATTTTACCGCAAACACCAATTTGTTCGTTACTCAATAATTGTTCATTTTTCAATTTGAAATAATAATATCTGATTCATTTCTTAGTTTGTTTGAAACACTTGTATGGATCTGACTCAGTTCCTGACTATCAGTAACAACGTTGTTATAATTGATCTCACACCTGTACTTTCCCCATGCAGGTAAAAGCAGCGATCAGTAAGAAGGTTCAGAAACAGCAGATTAAACAGAGGAGGCGGTCCAGTGAGCAGAGTGGAGACTCAGAAGTGTTAGCGGCTGGAGTCAACCCCCCCCATGGTAGGAGGTACAGCCAGACCCCCACCCCCTTCCCCAGAGATAGAGAGAGAGCTACAGGGGATGAAGAGGAGACAGAGGAGGACCTGGATGTGGAGGACCTGGATGTGGCAGATATGATGAAGACGAGTGGTCAGAAGCAGGAAGAGAAGGAGTCCATAGACCTGCTCCCTATAATGGACCCAGCATTTGGACCGGTAAGAGCCAGGATGACCCGGGTCTGCCCTGAGATAGGCCTTCTTTAGCCATGTCTGTGTGTGTGTGTGTGTGTGTGTGTGTGTGTGTGTGTGTGTGTGTGTGTGTGTGTGTGTGTGTGTGTGTGTGTGTGTGTGTGTGTGTGTGTGTGTGTGTGTGTGTGTGTGTGTGTGTGTGTGTGTGTGTGTGTGTGCCTGTGTCTGTGTCTATGTGTGTGTGTCCATGTCCATCCATCCAAGGCATGATTGCAATCTACCAAGGTCCTGATTGAAATTCGAAGGCCCCCTGCTCCAAATAAAAACGCTAACTCTGTCCCCATACTTTACGGTAGCTGCTTATCCTATACCCTATATCCCATGTTTAAGTGTTAGCCTTGATGCTAACAGAGTTGTGTTGTTTATCTATGTGTTCAGGGTTCATGTGGTAGCGCGTGTGAGGGTTTAAGCTCCTTCATTGGTATCTGCTACATTAGGAAACTGTAATTCGCAACGGATATCATTTTAAGCCCCAGGAGTAATAAACACCAAAGAGTACTCATCCCCATCCACATTACACCGACACAACAGCACAACATCACATGGCTTCAGAGTCTTGGGGCGAGGGCAGTAGGTTTGCCCTCAGGAGTCTGGTTCCTCCCCCCTGGTCTGGCCTGTCCTGGCCTGGCCTGCTCTCCCATGGCCTAGCCTGTCCTGCCTGGCCTAGCCTGTCCTGCCTGGCCTGGCCTGCTCTCCCCTGTGCCCGTATTCGGCTCTGGTTCTGACTCACTGCAGAGTTCCTGTAGTTGACAAGTTGAGTCACTGGACACTAGTATCAGTATCTGACACCTGATCAGAACACAATACATCTACAGAATTACCGGCTCCTACACGCATATCACCATAGCGACCAGAGCCTTACTTCTAGTCAGGGGTAAGAGTCAGGTTACATGATGCGAGTCTACCTGAGTCTGTCTCAATACACACACACTTACCACACACTCCGTCCTCTAGGCATGCAGAGCAAACAAAGTGTGTGTGTGTGCGTGTGCTTGCGTGTGTGTGTGTGGTTGTGGTTGTGAGCTGACACCTGGTCGTGTCATACTGGTCGTGTGACAGAGAGGTCTAATACTGATACCTGATGCAGATCAGAACACACAGAACCAGAAGCCCAACAGAGTGACATGATTAATTGACATGATCAATAATAAAATATCAATTAGATAGGTAATCAGTCTTAATGGCAGTGGTTGCAACAATGTTTATCCTATCAACAGCATGAGTGTTGTTTACCAGACTTGTCCTGGGACTCATCCTGATTTACCGTG